>NW_024055651.1:0-32998 GCF_902713615.1 Scyliorhinus canicula | reverse complement strand
ACAGGAAAAGGCACATTCAGCCCCTCGAGTCTGTTACACAGAAGCAGAAAGATAGCCATTCAGCCCATCGAGTCTGCTAAGGAACAGGAGGGCGCCCATTGAGACCCTCCTCGAGTCTGATGCAGAGGAAGAGGATGAGGTTCATTCAGCCCCTCGAGTCCGTTCCACAGGAACATGAGGAGGCCCATTCAGCCCCTCGAGCCTGTTACACAGGAACAGGAGGAGGCCCATTCAGCCCCTCGAGTCCGTTCCACAGGAACATGAGGAGGCCATTCAGCCCCTCCGGCCTGTTACACAGGAACAGGAGGAGACCCATTCAGCCCCTCGAGTCTGTTACTCAGGAACAGGAGGAGACCCATTCAGCCCCTCCTCGAGCCTGTACACAGGAACAGGAGGAGGCCTATCAGCCCCTCCTCGAGCCTGTTACACAGGAACAGGAGGAGGCCCATTCAGCCCCTCGAACCTGTTACACAGGAACAGGAGGCCCAATCAGCCCCTCGAGCCTGTTACACAGGAACAGGAGGAGGCCCATTCAGCCCCTCGAGCCTGTTACAGAGGAACAGGAGAAGGCACATTCAGCCCCTCGAGTCTGTTACACAGAAGCAGAAAGATAGCCATTCAGCCCATCGTGTCTGCTGAGGAACAGGAGGGCGCCTATTGAGACCCTCCTCGAGTCTGATGCAGAGGAAGAGGATGAGGTTCATTCAGCCCCTCGAGTCCGTTCCACAGGAACATGATGAGGCCATTCAGCCCCTCCGGCCTGTTACACAGGAACAGAAGGAGACCCATTCAACCCCTCGTCGAGTCTGTTACACAGAAACAGGAGGAGGCCCATTCAGCCCCTCGAGTCAGTTACAGAGGAACAGGAGGAGACCCATTCAGCCCGTAGTGCTTGTTACACAGGAACAGGAGGAGGCCCATTCAGCCCCTCGAGCCTGTTACAGAGGAACAGGGGGAGGCCCAATCAGCCCCTCGAGTCTGTTACAGAGGAACAGGAGGAGACCCATTCAGCCCCTCCTCGAGCCTGTTACACAGGAACAGGAGGAGGCCCTTCAGCCCCTCCTCGAGCATGTTACACAGGAACAGGAGGAGGCCCATTCAGCCCCACGACCCTGTTACACAGGAACAGGAGGCCCAGTCAGCCCCTCGAACCTGTTACACAGGAACAGGAGGAGGCCCATTCAGCCCCTCGAGCCTGTTACACAAGAACAGGAGGCCCAGTCAGCCCCTCGAACCTGTTACACAGGAACAGGAGGAGGCCCATTCAGCCCCTCGAGCCTGCTACAGAGGAACAGGAGGAGGCCCATTCAGCCCCTCGAGCCTGTTACACAGGAACAGGAGGAGGCCCATTCAGCCCCTCGAGCCTGTTACACAGGAACAGGAGGAGGCCCAGTCAGCCCCTCGAGCCTGTTACACAGGAACAGGAGGAGGCCCAGTCAGCCCCTCGAACCTGTTACACAGGAACAGGACGCCCATTCAGCCCCTCGAGCCTGTTACAGAGGAACAGGAGGAGGCCCATTCAGCCCCTCGTGTCTGTTCCACAGGAACAGGAGGAGCCCATTCAGCCCCTCGACCCTATTACTCAGGAACAGGAGAAGGCACATTCAGCCCCTCGAGTCTGTTACACAGAAGCAGAAAGATAGCCATTCAGCCCATCGTGTCTGCTAAGGAACAGGAGGGCGCCCATTGAGACCCTCCTCGAGTCTGATGCAGAGGAAGAGGATGAGGTTCATTCAACCCCTCGAGTCCGTTCCACAGGAACATGAGGAGGCTATTCAGCCCCTCCGGCCTGTTACACAGGAACAGGAGGAGAACCATTCAACCCCTCGTCGAGTCTGTTACACAGGAACAGGAGGAGGCCCAGTCAGCCCCTCGAGCCTGTTACACAGGAACAGGAGGAGACCCATTCAGCCCCTCGAGTCTGTTACACAGGAACAGGAGGAGGCCCAATCAGCCCCTCGAGCTTGTTACACAGGAACAGGAGGAGGCCCATTCAGCCCCTCGAGCCTGTTACTCAGGAACAGGAGGAGGCCCAATCAGCCCCTCGAGTCTGTTACAGAGGAACAGGAGACCCATTCAGCCCCTCC
This sequence comes from Scyliorhinus canicula, assembly GCF_902713615.1. NCBI lineage: Eukaryota > Metazoa > Chordata > Chondrichthyes > Carcharhiniformes > Scyliorhinidae > Scyliorhinus > Scyliorhinus canicula. The sequence continues at coordinate 30,911 of NW_024055651.1, read as the reverse complement.
TCGAGCCTGTTACACAGGAACAGGAGGAGCCCATTCAGCCCCTCGACCCTGTTAGGAACAGGAGTAGGCCCATTCAGCCCCTCGACCCTGTTACTCAGGAACAGGAGGATGCCCATTCAGCCCCTCAAGTCTGTTACACAGGAACAGGAGGAGGCCCATTCAGCCCCTCGAGTCTGTTACACAGGAACAGGAGGCCCATTCAGCCCCTTGAGCCTGTTACACAGGAACTGGTAGAGGCCCATTCAACCCCTTGAGCCTGTTACACAGGAACAGGAGGAGGCCCATTCAGGCCCTTGAGCCTGTTACACAGGAACAGGAGGCCCATTCAGCCCCTCGAGCCTGTTACACAGGAACTGGAGGAGGCCCATTCAGCCCCTCGAGCCTGTTACACAGGAACTGGAGGAGGCCCATTCAGCCCCTCGAGCCTGTTACACAGGAACAGGAGGAGGCCCATTCAGCCCCTCGAGCCTGTTACACAGGAACTGGAGGGAGCCCATTCAGCCCCTCACCTCGATTCTGTTACACAGGAACAGGACGCCCATTCAGCCCCTCGAGCCTGTTACAGAGGAACAGGAAAAGGCACATTCAGCCCCTCGAGTCTGTTACACAGAAGCAGAAAGATAGCCATTCAGCCCATCGAGTCTGCTAAGGAACAGGAGGGCGCCCATTGAGACCCTCCTCGAGTCTGATGCAGAGGAAGAGGATGAGGTTCATTCAGCCCCTCGAGTCCGTTCCACAGGAACATGAGGAGGCCCATTCAGCCCCTCGAGCCTGTTACACAGGAACAGGAGGAGGCCCATTCAGCCCCTCGAGTCCGTTCCACAGGAACATGAGGAGGCCATTCAGCCCCTCCGGCCTGTTACACAGGAACAGGAGGAGACCCATTCAGCCCCTCGAGTCTGTTACTCAGGAACAGGAGGAGACCCATTCAGCCCCTCCTCGAGCCTGTACACAGGAACAGGAGGAGGCCTATCAGCCCCTCCTCGAGCCTGTTACACAGGAACAGGAGGAGGCCCATTCAGCCCCTCGACACTGTTAGGAACAGTAGGAGGCCCATTCAGCCCCTCGACCCTGTTACTCAGGAACAGGAGGATGCCCATTCAGCCCCTTGAGCCTGTTACACCGGAACTGGTAGAGGCCCATTCAGCCCCTTGAGCCTGTTACACAGGAACAGGAGGAGGCCCAATCAGCCCCTCAACTCTTTTAAACAGGATCAGGAGGAGGCCCAGTCAGCCCCTTAAACCTGTTACACAGGAACAGGAGAAGGCCCATTCAGCCCCTCGAGCATGTTACACAGAAGCAGAAAGATAGCCATTCAGCCCATCGTGTCTGCTAAGGAACAGGAGGGCGCCCATTGAGACCCTCCTCGAGTCTGATGCAGAGGAAGAGGATGAGGTTCATTTAGCCCCTCGAGTCCATTCCACAGGAACATGAGGAGACCATTCAGCCCCTCCGGCCTGTTACACAGGAACAGGAGGAGACCCATTCAACCCCTCGTCGAGTCTGTTACACAGGAACAGGAGGAGGCCCAGTCAGCCCCTCGAACCTGTTACACAGGAACAGGAGGAGGCCCATTCAGCCCCTTAAGCCTGTTACACAGGAACAGGAGGAGGCCCATTCAGCCCCTCGAGTCTGTTACACAGGAACAGGAGGAGGCCCATTCAGCCCCTCGAGCCTGTTACACAGGAACAGGAGGAGGCCCATTCAGCCCCTCGAGCCTGTTACACAGGAACAGGAGGAGGCCCATTCAGCCCCTCGAGCCTGTTACACAGGAACAGGAGGAGGCCCATTCAGCCCCTCGAGCCTGTTACACAGGAACAGGAGGAGGCCCATTCAGCCCCTCGAGCCTGTTACACAGGAACAGGAGGAGACCCATTCAGCCCCTTGAGCCTGTTACACAGGAACAGGAGGCCCATTTAGCCCCATTAGTCTGTTACCCAGGGACATGAAAAGAGCCATTCAGCCCCTTGAGCCCGTTGCACAGAAACAGGAGGATGCCCTTTCAGCCCCAAGAGTCAGTTACGCAGGAACGAGAGGAATCCCATTCAGCCATTCCTCAAGATTGTTACACAGGAACAGGAGGCCCATTCAGCCCCTTAAGCCTGTTACACAGGAACAGGAGGAGGCCCATTCAGCCCCTCGAGCCTGTTACACAAGAACTGGAGGCCCATTCAGCCCCTCGTGTCTGTTACACAGGAACAGGAGGAGGCCCATTCGGCTCCTCGAGCCTGTTACACAGGAACAGGAGGAGGCCCATTCGGCCCCTCGAGCCTGTTACACAGGAACAGGAGAGCTCCATTAATCCCCTCTTCGACTCTGATACTCAGGAAAAGTAGGAGGCCATTCGGCCCCTCGAGGTTGTAATACGGAACAGGAGGAGGCCTATTCAACCCCACGGGCCTTTTACACAGGAACAGGAGGACCCCATTCAGCCCCTCCTGATGTCTGTCACTAAGAAAGAGGAGGAGGCCCATTCAGCCCATCGTGTCTGTTACACAGGAACAGGAGGCCCATTCAGCCCCTCGTGTCTGTCACACAGGAACAGGAGGAGGCCCATTCAGCCCCTCGAGCCTGTTACACAGGAACAGGAGGAGGCCCATTCAGCCCCTCCAGCCTGTTACACAGGAACAGGAGGAGGCCCATTCAGCCCCTCGAGCCTGTTACACAGGAACAGGAGGAGGCCCATTCAGCCCCTCGAGCCTGTTACACAGGAACAGGAGGAGGCCCATTCAGCCCCTCTAGCCTGTTACACAGGAACAGGAGGAGGCCCTTTCGATACTGTTACACAGGAACAGGAGGGCCTTTCAGCTGTTCGATACTGTTGCACAGCAACTGTAGGCCCATTCAGCCCCTCGAGCCTGTACACAGGAACAGGAGGAGGCCCATCAGCCCCTCCTCGAGCCTGTTACACAGGAACAGGAGGAGGCCCAATCAGCCCCTCAACTCTTTTAAACAGGATCAGGAGGAGGCCCAGTCAGCCCCTCGACCCTGTTAGGGAGGAGGCCCATTCAGCCCCTCGACCCTGTTACTCAGGAACAGGAGGATGCCCATTCAGCCCCTTGAGCCTGTTACACAGGAACTGGTAGAGGCCCATTCAGCCCCTTGAGCCTGTTACACAGGAACAGGAGGAGGCCCAATCAGCCCCTCAACTCTTTTAAACAGGATCAGGAGGAGGCCCAGTCAGCCCCTTAAACCTGTTACACAGGAACAGGAGAAGGCCCATTCAGCCCCTCGAGCATGTTACACAGAAGCAGAAAGATAGCCATTCAGCCCATCGTGTCTGCTAAGGAACAGGAGGGCGCCCATTGAGACCCTCCTCGAGTCTGATGCAGAGGAAGAGGATGAGGTTCATTCAGCCCCTCGAGTCCGTTCCACAGGAACATGAGGAGACCATTCAGCCCCTCCGGCCTGTTACACAGGAACAGGAGGAGACCCATTCAACCCCTCGTCGAGTCTGTTACACAGGAACAGGAGGAGGCCCAGTCAGCCCCTCGAGCCTGTTACACAGGAACAGGAGGAGGCCCATTCAGCCCTTAAGCCTGTTACACAGGAACAGGAGGAGGCCCATTCAGCCCCTCGAGTCTGTTACACAGGAACAGGAGGAGGCCCATTCAGCCCCTCGAACCTGTTACACAGGAACAGGAGGAGGCCCATTCAGCCCCTCGAGCCTGTTACACAGGAACAGGAGGAGGCCCATTCAGACCCTCGAGCCTGTTACACAGGAACAGGAGGAGGCCCATTCAGCCCCTCGAGCCTGTTACACAGGAACAGGAGGAGGCCCATTCAGCCCCTCGAGCCTGTTACACAGGAACAGGAGGAGACCCATTCAGCCCCTTGAGCCTGTTACACAGGAACAGGAGGCCCATTTAGCCCCATTAGTCTGTTACCCAGGGACATGAAAAGAGCCATTCAGCCCCTTGAGCCCGTTGCACAGAAACAGGAGGAGGCCCATTCAGCCCCTCGAGCCTGTTACACAAGAACAGGAGGCCCATTCAGCCCCTTAAGCCTGTTACACAGGAACAGGAGGAGGCCCATTCAGCCCCTCGAGCCTGTTACACAAGAACAGGAGGCCCATTCAGCCCCTCGTGTCTGTTACACAGGAACAGGAGGAGGCCCATTCGGCTCCTCGAGCCTGTTACACAGGAACAGGAGGAGGCCCATTCGGCCCCTCGAGCCTGTTACACAGGAACAGGAGAGCCCCATTAATCCCCTCTTCGACTCTGATACTCAGGAAGAGTAGGAGGCCATTCGGCCCCTCGAGGTTGTAATACGGAACAGGAGGAGGCCTACTCAACCCCACAGGCCTTTTACACAGGAACAGGAGGACCCCATTCAGCCCCTCCTGATGTCTGTCACTAAGAAAGAGGAGGAGGCCCATTCAGCCCATCGTGTCTGTTACACAGGAACAGGAGGCCCATTCAGCCCCTCGTGTCTGTCACACAGGAACAGGAGGAGGCCCATTCAGCCCCTCGAGCCTGTTACGCAGGAACAGGAGGAGGCCCATTCAGCCCCTCCAGCCTGTTACACAGGAACAGGAGGAGGCCCATTCAGCCCCTCGAGCCTGTTACACAGGAACAGGAGGAGGCCCATTCAGCCCCTCGAGCCTGTTACACAGGAACAGGAGGAGGCCCATTCAGCCCCTCGAGCCTGTTACACAGGAACAGGAGGAGGCCCATTCAGCCCCTCTAGCCTGTTACACAGGAACAGGAGGAGGCCCTTTCGATTCTGTTACACAGGAACAGGAGGGCCTTTCAGCTGTTCGATACTGTTGCACAGCAACTGTAGGCCCATACAGCCCCTCCTCGAACCTGATATACAGGAACAGCAGGAGGCGCATTCTGTCTCTCGGTGAATCTGTTCCACAGGAACAGGAGGAGGCCCTATCAGCCCCTCACCTCGATTCTGTTACACAGGAACAGGAGGAGGCGCATTCAGCCCCTCGACTCTGTTAAACAGGATCAGGAGGAGGCCCAGTCAGCCCCTCGAACCTGTTACACAGGAACAGGAGGCCCATTCAGCCCCTTAAGCCTGGTACACAGGAACAGGAGGAGGCCCATTCAGCCCCTTAAGCATGGTACACAGGAACAGGAGGGGCCCATTCAGCCCCTTAACTCTTTTAAACAGGATCAGGAGGAGGCCCAGTCAGCCCCTCAAACCTGTTACACAGGAACAGGACGCCCATTCAGCCCCTCGAGCCTGTTACAGAGGAACAGGAAAAGGCACATTCAGCCCCTCGAGTCTGTTACACAGAAGCAGAAAGATAGCCATTCAGCCCATCGAGTCTGCTAAGGAATAGGAGGGCGCCCATTGAGACCCTCCTCGAGTCTGATGCAGAGGAAGAGGATGAGGTTCATTCAGCCCCTCGAGTCCGTTCCACAGGAACATGAGGAGGCCCATTCAGCCCCTCGAGCCTGTTACACAGGAACAGGAGGAGGCCCATTCAGCCCCTCGAGTCCGTTCCACAGGAACATGAGGAGGCCATTCAGCCCCTCCGGCCTGTTACACAGGAACAGGAGGAGACCCATTCAGCCCCTCGAGTCTGTTACTCAGGAACAGGAGGAGGCCCATTCAGCTCTTCGAGCCTGTTACACAGGAACAGGAGGAGGCCCATTCAGCCCCTCGAGACTGTTACACAGGAACAGGAGGAGGCCCATTCAGCTCCTCGAGTCTGTTACTGAGGATGAGGTTCATTCAGCCCCTCGAGTCCGTTCCACAGGAACATGAGGAGGCCCATTCAGCCCCTCGAGCCTGTACACAGGAACAGGAGGAGGCCCATCAGCCCCTCCTCGAGCCTGTTACACAGGAACAGGAGGAGGCCCAATCAGCCCCTCAACTCTTTTAAACAGGATCAGGAGGAGGCCCAGTCAGCCCCTCGACCCTGTTAGGAACAGGAGGAGGCCCATTCAGCCCCTCGACCCTGTTACTCAGGAACAGGAGGATGCCCATTCAGCCCCTTGAGCCTGTTACACAGGAACTGGTAGAGGCCCATTCAGCCCCTTGAGCCTTTTACACAGGAACAGGAGGAGGCCCAATCAGCCCCTCAACTCTTTTAAACAGGATCAGGAGGAGGCCCAGTCAGCCCCTTAAACCTGTTACACAGGAACAGGAGAAGGCCCATTCAGCCCCTCGAGCATGTTACACAGAAGCAGAAAGATAGCCATTCAGCCCATCGTGTCTGCTAAGGAACAGGAGGGCGCCCATTGAGACCCTCCTCGAGTCTGATAGAACATAGAACAGTACAGCACAGAACAGGCCCTTCGGCCCTCAATGTTGTGCCGAGCCATGATCACCCTACTCAAACCCACGTATCCACCCTATACCCGTAACCCAACAACCCCTGCTAACCTTACTTTTATTAGGACACTACGGGAAATTTAGCATGTCCAATCCACCTAACCCGCACATCTTTGGACTGTGGGAGGAAACCGGAGCACCCGGAGGAAACCCACGCACACAGGGGGAGGACGTGCAGACTCCACACAGACAGTGACCCAGCCGGGAATTGAACCTGGGACCCTGGAGCTGTGAAGCATTTATGCTAACCACCATGCTACCCTGATGCAGAGGAAGAGGATGAGGTTCATTCAGCCCCTCGAGTCCGTTCCACAGGAACATGAGGAGACCATTCAGCCCCTCCGGCCTGTTACACAGGAACAGGAGGAGACCCATTCAACCCCTCGTCGAGTCTGTTACACAGGAACAGGAGGAGGCCCAGTCAGCCCCTCGAGCCTGTTACACAGGAACAGGAGGAGGCCCATTCAGCCCTTAAGCCTGTTACACAGGAACAGGAGGAGGCCCATTCAGCCCCTCGAGTCTGTTACACAGGAACAGGAGGAGGCCCATTCAGCCCCTCGAGCCTGTTACACAGGAACAGGAGGAGGCCCATTCAGCCCCTCGAGCCTGTTACACAGGAACAGGAGGAGGCCCATTCAGCCCCTCGAGCCTGTTACACAGGAACAGGAGGAGACCCATTCAGCCCCTTGAGCCTGTTACACAGGAACAGGAGGAGGCCCATTCAGCCCCTCGAGCCTGTTACACAGGAACAGGAGGAGACCCATTCAGCCCCTTGAGCCTGTTACACAGGAACAGGAGGCCCATTTAGCCCCATTAGTCTGTTACCCAGGGACATGAAAAGAGCCATTCAGCCCCTTGAGCCCGTTGCACAGAAACAGGAGGATGCCCTTTCAGCCCCAAGAGTCAGTTACGCAGGAACGAGAGGAATCCCATTCAGCCATTCCTCAAGACTGTTACACAGGAACAGGAGGCCCATTCAGCCCCTTAAGCCTGTTACACAGGATCAGGAGGAGGCCCATTCAGCCCCTCGAGCCTGTTACACAAGAACAGGAGGCCCATTCAGCCCCTTGTGTCTGTTACACAGGAACAGGAGGAGGCCCATTCGGCTCCTCGAGCCTGTTACACAGGAACAGGAGGAGGCCCATTCGGCCCCTCGAGCCTCTTACACAGGAACAGGAGAGCCCCATTAATCCCCTCTTCGACTCTGATACTCAGGAAGAGTAGGAGGCCATTCGGCCCCTCGAGGTTGTAATACAGAACAGGAGGAGGCCTATTCAACCCCACAGGCCTTTTACACAGAAACAGGAGGACCCCATTCAGCCCCTCCTGATGTCTGTCACTAAGAAAGAGGAGGAGGCCCATTCAGCCCATCGTGTCTGTCACACAGGAACAGGAGGCCCATTCAGCCCCTCGTGTCTGTCACACAGGAACAGGAGGAGGCCCATTCAGCCCCTCGAGCCTGTTACACAGGAACAGGAGGAGGCCCATTCAGCCCCTCAAGCCTGTTACACAGGAACAGGAGGAGGCCCATTCAGCCCCTCGAGCCTGTTACACAGGAACAGGAGGAGGCCCATTCAGCCCCTCTAGCCTGTTACACAGGAACAGGAGGGCCTTTCAGCTGTTCGATACTGTTGCACAGCAACTGTAGGCCCATACAGCCCCTCCTCGAACCTGATATACAGGAACAGCAGGAGGCGCATTCTGTCTCTCGGTGAATCTGTTCCACAGGAACAGGAGGAGGCCCTATCAGCCCCTCACCTCAATTCTGTTACACAGGAACAGGAGGAGGCGCATTCAGCCCCTCGACTCTGTTAAACAGGATCAGGAGGAGGCCCAGTCAGCCCCTCGAACCTGTTACACAGGAACAGGAGGCCCATTTAGGCCCTTAAGCCTGGTACACAGGAACAGGAGGAGGCCCATTCAGCCCCTTAAGCCTGGTACACAGGAACAGGAGGGGCCCATTCAGCCCCTTAAGCCTGGTACACAGGAACAGGAAGAGGCCCATTCAGCCCCTCGAGCCTGTTGCACAGGAACTGGAGGAGGCCCATTCAGCCCTTCGAGCCTGTTACACAGGAACAGGATGAGGCCCATTCAGCTCTTCGAGCCTGTTACACAGGAACAGGAGGAGGCCCATTCAGCCCCTCGAGACTGTTACACAGGAACAGGAGGAGGCCCATTCAGCCCCTCGAGACTGTTACACAGGAACAGGAGGAGGCCCATTCAGCCCCTCGAGACTGTTACACAGGAACAGGAGGGAGCCCATTCAGCCCCTCGAGTCTGTTACACAGGAACAGGAGGAGGCCCATTCAGCCCCTCGAGACTGTTACACAGGACCAGGAGGAGGCCCATTCAGCCCCTCGAGACTGTTACACAGGAACAGGAGGAGGCCCATTCAGCCCCTCGAGTCTGTTACACAGGAACAGGAGGATGCCCATTCAGCTTCTTGAGTCTGTTACTCAGGAACAGGAGGAGGCCCATTCAGCCCCTCGAGCCTGTTACTCAGGAACAGTAGTGCCATTCAGCCCCTCCAGTCTTTTACTCAGGAACAGGAGGATGCCCATTCAGCCCCTCCTCGAGTCTGTTACACAGGAACAGGAAGAGGCCCATTCAGCCCCTCGAACCTGTTACAGAGGAACTGGTAGTGGCCCATTCAGCCCCTCGAGCCTGTTACACAGGAACTGGTAGTGGCCCATTCAGCCTTTCGAGCCTTTTACATCGAAACAGAAGGAGGATCATTCAGACCCTTGAGCTTGTAACACTGAACTGGAGGAGGCCTATTCAAACCATCGGGGTTTTACACTGGAACATGAGGAGGCCCATTCAGCCCCTCGAGCCTGTTACACAGGAACATGAGGAGGCCCATTCAGCCCCTCGAGCCTGTTACACAGGAACAGGAGGAGGCCCATTCAGCCCCTCGAGCCTGTTACACAGGAACAGGAGGAGGCCCATTCAGCCCCTCGAGCCTGTTACACAGGAACAGGAGGAGGCCCATTCAGACCCTCGAGCCTGTTACACAGGAACAGGAGGAGGCCCATTCAGCCCCTCGAGCCTGTTACACAGGAACAGGAGGAGGCCCATTCAGCCCCTCGAGCCTGTTACACAGGAACAGGAGGAGACCCATTCAGCCCCTTGAGCCTGTTACACAGGAACAGGAGGCCCATTTAGCCCCATTAGTCTGTTACCCAGGGACATGAAAAGAGCCATTCAGCCCCTTGAGCCCGTTGCACAGAAACAGGAGGATGCCCTTTCAGCCCCAAGAGTCAGTTACGCAGGAACGAGAGGAATCCCATTCAGCCATTCCTCAAGACTGTTACACAGGAACAGGAGGCCCATTCAGCCCCTTAAGCCTGTTACACAGGATCAGGAGGAGGCCCATTCAGCCCCTCGAGCCTGTTACACAAGAACAGGAGGCCCATTCAGCCCCTTGTGTCTGTTACACAGGAACAGGAGGAGGCCCATTCGGCTCCTCGAGCCTGTTACACAGGAACAGGAGGAGGCCCATTCGGCCCCTCGAGCCTCTTACACAGGAACAGGAGAGCCCCATTAATCCCCTCTTCGACTCTGATACTCAGGAAGAGTAGGAGGCCATTCGGCCCCTCGAGGTTGTAATACGGAACAGGAGGAGGCCTATTCAACCCCACAGGCCTTTTACACAGAAACAGGAGGACCCCATTCAGCCCCTCCTGATGTCTGTCACTAAGAAAGAGGAGGAGGCCCATTCAGCCCATCGTGTCTGTCACACAGGAACAGGAGGCCCATTCAGCCCCTCGTGTCTGTCACACAGGAACAGGAGGAGGCCCATTCAGCCCCTCGAGCCTGTTACACAGGAACAGGAGGAGGCCCATTCAGCCCCTCAAGCCTGTTACACAGGAACAGGAGGAGGCCCATTCAGCCCCTCGAGCCTGTTACACAGGAACAGGAGGAGGCCCATTCAGCCCCTCTAGCCTGTTACACAGGAACAGGAGGGCCTTTCAGCTGTTCGATACTGTTGCACAGCAACTGTAGGCCCATACAGCCCCTCCTCGAACCTGATATACAGGAACAGCAGGAGGCGCATTCTGTCTCTCGGTGAATCTGTTCCACAGGAACAGGAGGAGGCCCTATCAGCCCCTCACCTCAATTCTGTTACACAGGAACAGGAGGAGGCGCATTCAACCCCTCGACTCTGTTAAACAGGATCAGGAGGAGGCCCAGTCAGCCCCTCGAACCTGTTACACAGGAACAGGAGGCCCATTTAGGCCCTTAAGCCTGGTACACAGGAACAGGAGGAGGCCCATTCAGCCCCTTAAGCCTGGTACACAGGAACAGGAGGGGCCCATTCAGCCCCTTAAGCCTGGTACACAGGAACAGGAAGAGGCCCATTCAGCCCCTCGAGCCTGTTGCACAGGAACTGGAGGAGGCCCATTCAGCCCTTCGAGCCTGTTACACAGGAACAGGATGAGGCCCATTCAGCTCTTCGAGCCTGTTACACAGGAACAGGAGGAGGCCCATTCAGCCCCTCGAGACTGTTACACAGGAACAGGAGGAGGCCCATTCAGCCCCTCGAGACTGTTACACAGGAACAGGAGGAGGCCCATTCAGCCCCTCGAGACTGTTACACAGGAACAGGAGGGAGCCCATTCAGCCCCTCGAGTCTGTTACACAGGAACAGGAGGAGGCCCATTCAGCCCCTCGAGACTGTTACACAGGAACAGGAGGAGGCCCATTCAGCCCCTCGAGACTGTTACACAGGAACAGGAGGAGGCCCATTCAGCCCCTCGAGTCTGTTACACAGGAACAGGAGGATGCCCATTCAGCTTCTTGAGTCTGTTACTCAGGAACAGGAGGAGGCCCATTCAGCCCCTCGAGCCTGTTACTCAGGAACAGTAGTGCCATTCAGCCCCTCCAGTCTTTTACTCAGGAACAGGAGGATGCCCATTCAGCCCCTCCTCGAGTCTGTTACACAGGAACAGGAAGAGGCCCATTCAGCCCCTCGAACCTGTTACAGAGGAACTGGTAGTGGCCCATTCAGCCCCTCGAGCCTGTTACACAGGAACTGGTAGTGGCCCATTCAGCCTTTCGAGCCTTTTACATCGAAACAGAAGGAGGATCATTCAGACCCTTGAGCTTGTAACACTGAACTGGAGGAGGCCTATTCAAACCATCGGGGTTTTTACACTGGAACATGAGGAGGCCCATTCAGCCCCTCGAGCCTGTTACACAGGAACATGAGGAGGCCCATTCAGCCCCTCGAGCCTGTTACACAGGAACAGGAGGAGGCCCATTCAGCCCCTCGAGCCTGTTACACAGGAACAGGAGGAGGCCCATTCAGCCCCTCGAGTCTGTTACACAGGAACAGGAGGCGGCTCATTCAGCCCCTCGAGCCTGTTACACAGGAACAGGAGGGAGCCCATTCAGCCCCTCGAGTCTGTTACACAGGAACAGGAGGGAGCCCATTCAGCCCCTCGAGCCTGTTACACAGGAACAGGAGGAGCCCATTCAGCCCCTCGAGTCTGTTACACAGGAACAGGAGGAGCCCATTCAGCCCCTCGAGTCCGTTACACAGGAACAGGAGGAGGCCCATTCAGCCCCTCGAGTCTGTTACACAGGAACAGGAGAAGGCCCATTCGGCCCCTCGAGTCTGTTACACAGGAACAGGAGGAGGCCCATTCAGCCCCTACAGCCTGTTACACAGGGACAGGAGGCCCATTCAGCCTCTTGAGTCTGTTACTCAGGAACAGGAGGAGGCACATTCGGCCCCTCGACCCTGTTACTCAGGAACAGGAGTGCCATTCAGCCCCTCGACCCTGTTACTCAGGAACAGTAGTGCCATTCAGCCCCTCCAGTCTTTTACTCAGGAACAGGAGGATGCCCATTCAGCCCCTCCTCGAGTCTGTTACACAGGAACAGGAAGAGGCCCATTCAGCCCCTCGAACCTGTTACAGAGGAACTGGTAGAGACCCATTCAGCCCCTCGAGCCTGTTACACAGGAACTGGTAGTGGCCCATTCAGCCTTTCGAGCCTTTTACATCGAAACAGAAGGAGGATCATTCAGACCCTTGAGCTTGTAACACTGAACTGGAGGAGGCCTATTCAAACCATCGGGGTTTTTACACTGGAACATGAGGAGGCCCATTCAGCCCCTCGAGCCTGTTACACAGGAACATGAGGAGGCCCATTCAGCCCCTCGAGCCTGTTACACAGGAACAGGAGGAGGCCCATTCAGCCCCTCGAGCCTGTTACACAGGAACAGGAGGAGGCCCATTCAGCCCCTCGAGTCTGTTACACAGGAACAGGAGGCGGCTCATTCAGCCCCTCGAGCCTGTTACACAGGAACAGGAGGGAGCCCATTCAGCCCCTCGAGACTGTTACACAGGAACAGGAGGGAGCCCATTCAGCCCCTCGAGCCTGTTACACAGGAACAGGAGGGAGCCCATTCAGCCCCTCGAGTCTGTTACACAGGAACAGGAGGGAGCCCATTCAGCCCCTCGAGTCTGTTACACAGGAACAGGAGGAGGCCCATTCAGCCCCTCGAGTCTGTTACACAGGAACAGGAGAAGGCCCATTCGGCCCCTCGAGTCTGTTACACAGGAACAGGAGGAGGCCCATTCAGCCCCTCGAGCATGTTACACAGGGACAGGAGGCCCATTCAGCCTCTTGAGTCTGTTACTCAGGAACAGGAGGAGGCACATTCGGCCCCTCGACCCTGTTACTCAGGAACAGGAGTGCCATTCAGCCCCTCGACCCTGTTACTCAGGAACAGTAGTGCCATTCAGCCCCTCCAGTCTTTTACTCAGGAACAGGAGGATGCCCATTCAGCCCCTCCTCGAGTCTGTTACACAGGAACAGGAAGAGGCCCATTCAGCCCCTCGAACCTGTTACAGAGGAACTGGTAGAGACCCATTCAGCCCCTCGAGCCTGTTACACAGGAACTGGTAGAGGCCCATTCAGCCTTTCGAGCCTTTACATCGAAACAGAAGGAGGATCATTCAGACCCTTGAGCTTGTAACACTGAACTGGAGGAGGCCTATTCAAACCATCGGGGTTTTTACACTGGAACATGAGGAGGCCCATTCAGCCCCTCGAGCCTGTTGCACAGGAACAGGAGGAGGCCCATTCAGCCCCTCGAGCCTGTTGCACAGGAACTGGAGGACGGCCATTCAGCCCCTCGAGTCTGTTATTCAGGAACAGGAGGAGGCCCATTCAGCCCCTCGAGCCTGTTACACAGGAACAGGAGGTGGCTCATTCAGCCCCTCGACCCTGTTACTCAGGAACAGTAGTGCCATTCAGCCCCTCCAGTCTTTTACTCAGGAACAGGAGGATGCCCATTCAGCCCCTCCTCGAGTCTGTTACACAGGAACAGGAAGAGGCCCATTCAGCCCCTCGAGCCTGTTACAGAGGAACTGGTAGAGACCCATTCAGCCCCTCGAGCCTGTTACAGAGGAACTGGTAGTGGCCCATTCAGCCTTTCGAGCCTTTTACATCGAAACAGAAGGAGGATCATTCAGACCCTTGAGCTTGTAACACTGAACTGGAGGAGGCCTATTCAAACCATCGGGGTTTTTACACTGGAACATGAGGAGGCCCATTCAGCCCCTCGAGCCTGTTGCACAGGAACTGGAGGAGGCCCATTCAGCCCTTCGAGACTGTTACACAGGAACAGGAGGAGGCCCATTCAGCCCCTCGAGACTGTTACACAGGAACAGGAGGGAGCCCATTCAGCCCCTCGAGACTGTTGCACAGGAACAGGAGGAGGCCCATTCAGCCCCTCGAGACTGTTACACAGGAACAGGAGGGAGCCCATTCAGCCCCTCGAGTCTGTTACACAGGAACAGGAGGGAGCCCATTCAGCCCCTCGAGTCTGTTACACAGGAACAGGAGGAGGCCCATTCAGCCCCTCGAGTCTGTTACACAGGAACAGGAGGAGGCCCAATCAGCCCCTCGAGTCTGTTACACAGGAACAGGAGGAGGCCCATTCAGCCCCTCGAGCATGTTACACAGGGACAGGAGGCCCATTCAGCCTCTTGAGTCTGTTACTCAGGAACAGGAGGAGGCACATTCGGCCCCTCGACCCTGTTACTCAGGAACAGGAGTGCCATTCAGCCCCTCGACCCTGTTACTCAGGAACAGTAGTGCCATTCAGCCCCTCCAGTCTTTTACTCAGGAACAGGAGGATGCCCATTCAGCCCCTCCTCGAGTCTGTTACACAGGAACAGGAAGAGGCCCATTCAGCCCCTCGAACCTGTTACAGAGGAACTGGTAGAGACCCATTCAGCCCCTCGAGCCTGTTACACAGGAACTGGTAGAGGCCCATTCAGCCTTTCGAGCCTTTTACATCGAAACAGAAGGAGGATCATTCAGACCCTTGAGCTTGTAACACTGAACTGGAGGAGGCCTATTCAAACCATCGGGGTTTTTACACTGGAACATGAGGAGGCCCATTCAGCCCCTCGAGCCTGTTGCACAGGAACAGGAGGAGGCCCATTCAGCCCCTCGAGCCTGTTGCACAGGAACTGGAGGACGGCCATTCAGCCCCTCGAGTCTGTTACACAGGAACAGGAGGAGGCCCATTCAACCGCTAAAGCCTGTTTCACAGGAACAGGAAGATGGGGCCTGACGGTAGCATGGGGGGGGTCTCACGGTAGCATGGTGGTTAGCATCAATGCTTCACAGCTCCAGGGTCCCAGGTTCAATTCCCGGCTGGGTCACTGTCTGTGTGGAGTCTGCACGTTCTCCCCGTGTGTGGGTGGGTTTCCTCCGGGTGCTCCGGTTTCCTCCCACAGTCCAAAGATGTGCGGGTTAGGTGGATTGGCCATGATAAATTGCCTGTAGTGTAAGGTTAATGGGGGGATTGTTGGGTTACCGGTATAGGGTGGATACGTGGGTTTAAGTAGGGTGATCATTGCTCGGCACAACATCAAGGGCCGAAGGGCCTGTTCTGTGCTGTACTGTTCTATGTTCTATGGCCCGCGAGTCTGGTGCACAGGAACAGGAGGAGGCCCATTCAGCCCCTCGAACCTTTTACTCGGGAATAGGAAGAGAGCCATTCAGCCCCTCGATTCAGTTACACAGGAACAAGAGGAATCCCATTCAGCCATTCCTCGAGCCACGTACACAAGAACAGGAGGAGGTCCATTCAGCCCCTCGAGCCTGTAAGACTGCAACAGGACAAAGCCCATTCCCAGAACCCTTCTCGTGCCAGTTACACAGGAACAGGAGGAGGCCCATTCAGCCCCTCGAGCCTGTTACACAGGAACAGGAGGAGGCCCATTCAGCCCCTCGAGCCTGTTACACAGGAACAGGAGGAGGCCCATTCAGCCCCTCGTGTCTGTTACACAGGAACAGGAGGCTCATTCAGCCCCTCCTCGAGTCTGTTACACAGGAACAGGAGGAGGCCCATTCAGCCCCTCGAGCCTGTTACACAGGAACAGGAGGAGGCCCATTCAGCCCCTCAAGCCTGTTACACTGGAACAGGAGGGGCCTATTCAGCCCCTAGAGCCTGTTACACAGGAACAGGAGGAGGCCCATTCAGCCCCTCGAGCCTGTTATACAGGAACAAGAGGAGGCCCATTCAGCCCCTCGAGCCTGTAACACAGGAACAGGAGGAGGCCCATTCAGCCCATCGAGCCTGTTACACAGGAACAAGAGGAGGCCCATTCAGCCCCTCGAGCCTGTTACACAGGAGCTGGAGGAGGCCCATTCAGCCACTCGAGCCTGTTACACAGGAACAGGAGGAGGCCCATTCAGCCCCTCGAGCCTGTTACACAGGAACAGGAAGGCGCCCATTCAGCCCCTTGAGCCTGTTACATAGGAATAGAAGCCCATTCAGCCCATCGAGCCTGTTGCACATGCACATGGAGGTCCCATTCGGCCCTTCGAGTCTGTTACACAGGAACAGGAGGAGACCCATTCAGCCCCTCGAGCCTGTTACACAAGAACAGGAGGAGGCCATTCAGCCCATCGAGTCTGTTACACATGCACATGGAGGTCCCATTCGGCCCCTCGAGTCTGTTACACAGGAACAGGAGGAGACCCATTCAGTCCCTCGAGCCTGTTACACAGGAACAAGAGGCCCATTCAGCCCCTCAAGCCTGTTACACAGGAACAGGAGGCCCATTCAGCCCCTCCTCGAGTCTGTTACACAGGAACAGGAAGGCGCCCATTCAGCCCCTTGAGCCTGTTACATAGGAATAGAAGCCCATTCAGCCCATCGAGTCTGTTACACATGCACATGGAGGTCCCATTCGGCCCCTCGAGTCTGTTACACAGGAACAAGAGGAGGCCCATTCAGCCCCTCTAGCCTGTTACACAGGAACAGGAGGAGGCCCATTCAGCCCCTCAAGCCTGTTACACAGGAACAGGAGGCCCATTCAGCCCCTCGAGCCTGTTACACAGGAACAGGAGGCCCATTCAGCTCCTCGAGCCTGTTACACAGGAACAGGAAGGCGCCCATTCAGCCCCTTGAGCCTGTTACATAGGAATAGAAGCCCATTCAGCCCATTGAGCCTGTTACACATGCACATGGAGGTCCCATTCGGCCCCTCGAGTCTGTTACACAGCAACAGGAGGAGACCCATTCAGCCCCTCGAGCCTGTTACACAAGAACAGGAGGAGGCCATTCAGCCCATCGTGTCTGTTACACATGCACATGGAGGTCCCATTCGGCCCCTCGAATCTGTTACACAGGAACAGGAGGAGACCCATTCAGCCCCTCGAGCCTGTTACACAGGAACAGGAGGAGGCCCATTCAGCCCCTCAAGCCTGTTACACACGAACAAGAGGCCCATTCAGCCCCTCAAGCCTGTTACACAGGAACAGGAGGCCCATTCAGCCCCTCCTCGAGTCTGTTACACAGGAACAGGAAGGCGCCCATTCAGCCCCTTGAGCCTGTTACATAGGAATAGAAGCCCATTCAGCCCATCGAGTCTGTTACACATGCACATGGAGGTCCCATTCGGCCCCTCGAGTCTGTTACACAGGAACAGGAGGGGACCCATTCAGCCCCTCGAGCCTGTTACACAGGAACAGGAGGCCCATTCAGCTCCTCGAGCCTGTTACACAGGAACAGGAAGGCGCCCATTCAGCCCCTTGAGCCTGTTACATAGGAATAGAAGCCCATTCAGCCCATTGAGCCTGTTACACATGCACATGGAGGTCCCATTCGGCCCCTCGAGTCTGTTACACAGCAACAGGAGGAGACCCATTCAGCCCCTCGAGCCTGTTACACAAGAACAGGAGGAGGCCATTCAGCCCATCGTGTCTGTTACACATGCACATGGAGCTCCCATTCGGCCCCTCGAATCTGTTACACAGGAACAGGAGGAGACCCATTCAGCCCCTCGAGCCTGTTACACAGGAACAGGAGGAGGCCCATTCAGCCCCTCAAGCCTGTTACACACGAACAAGAGGCCCATTCAGCCCCTCAAGCCTGTTACACAGGAACAGGAGGCCCATTCAGCCCCTCCTCGAGTCTGTTACACAGGAACAGGAAGGCGCCCATTCAGCCCCTTGAGCCTGTTACATA
Organism: Scyliorhinus canicula; assembly: GCF_902713615.1. NCBI lineage: Eukaryota > Metazoa > Chordata > Chondrichthyes > Carcharhiniformes > Scyliorhinidae > Scyliorhinus > Scyliorhinus canicula. The sequence goes on along the minus strand of NW_024055651.1, from coordinate 13,114 downwards.
GGAATAGAAGCCCATTCAGCCCATCGAGTCTGTTACACATGCACATGGAGGTCCCATTCGGCCCCTCGAGTCTGTTACACAGGAACAGGAGGGGACCCATTCAGCCCCTCGAGCCTGTTACACAAGAACAGGAGGAGGCCATTCAGCCCATCGAGTCTGTTACACATGCACATGGAGGTCCCATTCGGCCCCTCGAGTCTGTTACACAGGAACAGGAGGAGACCCATTCAGCCCCTCGAGCCTGTTACACAAGAACAGGAGGAGGCCATTCAGCCCCTCGAGCTTGCTACTCAGCTTGTCCTGTAAACATTAAAATAATTTACAGGCAAATCCTGGGAAATAAGGGGCGTTTTTTTCAGGCCTCGCAGCCTCCTGTTCTTTGGCAGCGGGAGGTGACGTACTGATTGGCGTGGGATTCTCTGCTCCAATCGCTGTCAGTGGGATTGTCAGGCCTCCCAGCCTCCTGTTCTTTGGCAGCGGGAGGTGGCGTACTGATTGGTGTGGGATTATCTGCTCCAATCGCTGTCAGTGGGATTGTCAGGCCTCCCAGCCTCCTGTTCTTTGGCAGCGGGAGGTGGCGTACTGATTGGCGTGGGATTCTCTGCTCCAATCACTGTCAGTGGGATTGTCAGGCCTCCCAGCCTCCTGTTCTTTGGCAGCGGGAGGTGGCGTACTGATTGGCGTGGGATTCTCTGCTCCAATCGCTGTCAGTGGGATTGTCAGGCCTCCCAGCCTCCTGTTCTTTGGCAGCGGGAGGTGGCGTACTGATTGGCGTGGGATTCTCTGCTCCAATCGCTGTCAGTGGGATTGTCAGGCCTCGCAGCCTCCTGTTCTTTGGCAGCGGGAGGTGGCGTACTGATTGGCGTGAGATTCTCTGCTCCAATCGCTGTCAGTGGGATTGTCAGGCCTCCCAGCCTCCTGTTCTTTGGCAGCGGGAGGTGGCGTACTGATTGGCGTGGGATTCTCTGCTCCAATCGCTGTCAGTGGGATTGTCAGGCCTCCCAGCCTCCTGTTCTTTGGCAGCGGGAGGTGGCGTACTGATTGGCGTGGGATTCTCTGCTCCAATCGCTGTCAGTGGGATTGTCAGGCCTCCCAGCCTCCTGTTCTTTGGCAGCGGGAGGTGGCGTACTGATTGGCGTGGGATTCTCTGCTCCAATCGCTGTCAGTGGGATTGTCAGGCCTCCCAGCCTCCTGTTCTTTGGCAGCGGGAGGTGGCGTACTGATTGGCGTGGGATTCTCTGCTCCAATCGCTGTCAGTGGGATTTCCCCTTGGAAGCACCTTTTCCCACCGGGAAGCTCGCTGGCAGGGGTGCTCTGCCGGCAGAACCAGCCAATCCAACTCCAGCCAAATTCCCGTTCAAGTACACTGGTGCCAACAATTGTTTTCCCACTGGGATATGTAAATGCGCGTAGCTTTCTGTTCAACACTGTCCTTGTATCAATCCATGCCAATGTCACCCTCCCTCTCTCTCTGCCCAGCTCAGCCTTCTCCACTCTCTCTTTCCCAGTAGCTCTCTGTATCTCTTCATCATGAACAACTGTCACATCCTCCCCATCATCCAATTCCTGCAGTGCAGAAGGCCATTTGGCCCATTGAGACTGTACCGACTCTCTGAAAGAGCACCCTGTCTCACCCCACACCCATTAAGCACACCTAACCTATTGGACATTAGTGGGCAATTTAGCGTGTCCAATCCACCTAACCTAACCATCTTTGGTCTGCGGGAGGAAATGTGATCTCCCGGAGGAAATGGAGGCAGACACGGAGAGAATGTACAAACTTCACAGACACCCAGAACCAACAGAATCAAATCTGGGTGTCTGGCGCTGTGAGGCAGCAGGGCTAAATGCTGTACCACTGTGCCCTGGGGCTGATTTAGCTCACTGGGCTAAATCGCTGGCTTTTAAAGCAGACCATGCAGTTTTGTGACCATGCATTTTGGAACAGAGTGACACTCACTGGACCCTGGTGGATATATTCACTCTGCTCACCAGAAGATTTAAGTGTATTCTGGCTCCCGGAAACCTGACCAATCACAAGCAAATCCCACGAGAATTCAACAGATGCTCCAGCAAAGCTAAACCTTTTGTTCTCCACAATGTAAAGCGACACCTTCACACACACCTCCTGCCAGCTGTGAAACAAACCGCCAATAATCTGACCTCTTTCTCTGTATATTTAACTGTCATTATCTGACATTGTTAGACACGGTATGCACCTGTGAGTGTTTCTCTCTCTGTCTCTGTCTGTGTCTGTGAATGTCTCTCTCTGTCTCTGTCTGTGCCTGTGAATCTCTCTCTGTGTCTCTGTCTGTGTCTGTGAATCTCTCTCTGTCTCTGTATGTGCCTGTGAATGTCTCTCTCTGTCTCTGTATGTGGCTGTGAATGTCTCTCTCTGTCTCTGTATGTGGCTGTGAATGTCTCTGAAGGTGCGTGAACAAGGTGAGGACACTAAGACGTCTTACAACACGAGGTTAAAGTCCAACAGGTTTATTTCAAACACCAGCTTTGGGAGCGCTGCTCCTTCCTCAGTGAACGCCGGCATCTCCACATCAAGGTGAGGACAGAGGGGGCAGCAACAGCAAAGCAAGGCTCTGAGGCCAGCGGAAGCCCTGAGGTGACGAGCGAGCCTGCCGGGGTGAACAGCTGACGAGCAGCCAGGTGAATGGTTGAGTGGCAACTCAGTCTCCAGGGCTGAGGAGGACAGGCTAGCCAGCAATAAGGAGGCGTGATACGCCCAGCGCTGTGCCAAGGTGAGCCATCTCCACCGTGCCTGTGAAGCATCGAGAGGAGCAGGTGAGTGGCTACTTGACCCAGCCAGGTGGATGTTAAAGGTCCTGTTAATGCTGTGTGTCGGCTCGTTCAAAATGTGGAAGAATTGATTCTGCCTTGTCAGCTGATTTGGCAAAGGACTCCTCCTATTGGAGGAAAGTGCTTATTTGTGTTGTTCCCAAAGCCAACCTGCCGTCTTCTTTTGCATTTCCTCTCAGAGGACGTGATAAGTCATCAGTGCCAAGTCTGAGAGCTAATTTCAGTGAATTTGCTGAGCTTGACATATAGCATTTGGAAAAGTTATTAATGTTGTGGCTCAGGGAAGACTTCCTTTTTTAATAATCAATTTTAATGAGGTATTTTTGGCATCACAAACAGCAACAGTATAAAAACAATGTACAAAGAACAATAAACATAGTACAATCTCCGACTTCCCATTCCGCCAAGACCCGCATAATTCACCCCCTGTTCCACGCTATACTAGCCCCCCCCCCCCCCCCCCTCCCCGCCGCTGACGATTCATTCTCCACAAATAAGTCAATGGATGGTTGGCACCTCCGGGCGAACCCTAACACTGACCGTCTCAAGGTGAACTTAATCTTGTCCAGGCCGAGAAAGCTGGCCGTGTCAGTTAACCAGGTCTCCGATTTCGGGGGCTTTGAGTCCCTCCAAGCTAGCAGTATCCGTCTCCGGGCTACCAGGGAAGTAAAGGCCAGAACATCTGCCTGTTTCTGCTCCTGGATTCCCGGCTCTTCCGACACCCCGAAAATAGCCACCTCTGGACTCAGCGCCACCCTTATTTCAAAACTCTGGGCATGACGTCCGCAAACCCCTTCCAATATCCCCTAAGTTTTGGACACGTTCAGAATATGTGGACATGGGTCGCCGGTCCTCCCGCATATTTTACACTCCTGTCCGCTACCCCAAAGAATCTACTCATCCGGGCCACTGTCACGTGGGCCCCGTGGGTCTACTCATCCGGGCCACTGCCACGTGGGCCCCGTGGGTCTACCCATCCGGGCCACTGTCACGTGGGCCCCGTGGGTCTACCCATCCGGGCCACTGCCACGTGGGCCCCGTGGGTCTACTCATCCGGGCCACTGTCACGTGGGCCCAGTGGGTCTACTCATCCGGGCCACTGTCACGTGGGCTCGATGGGTCTACTCATCCAGGCCACTGTCACGTGGGCCCCGTGGGTGGGTCTACCCATCCGGGCCACTGTCACGTGGGCCCCGTGGGTCTACCCATCCGGGCCACTGTCACGTGGGCTCCGTGGGTCTACCCATCCGGGCCACTGTCACGTGGGCCCCGTGGGTCTACCCATCCGGGCCACTGCCACGTGGGCTCCGTGGGTCTACCCATCCGGGCCACTGTCACGTGGGCCCCGTGGGTCTACCCATCCGGGCCACTGTCACGTGGGCTCCGTGGGTCTACCCATCCGGGCCACTGTCACGTGGGCCCGATGGACCACCTTGAATTGGATCAAGCTGAGCCTGGCATATGTAGCAGTCACGTTGACTCTGCTCAACGTGTCCGCCCATACGCTATCCTCCATCTCAACATCAAGCTCCTCCTCCCATTTACGCTTCAGCTCCTCGATCTGCATGTCCTCCGCCACCATGAGTTCTTTGTAGATGTCTGAGACGCTGCCCTCTCCCATCCATCTGGTAGCCACTACCCTTAGTGGCAGGAGTGGGAAGGATGATACCTGCCAACGCAGAAAGTCCCGCACCTGGAAATATCTACATTTGTTCCCACTTGCCAACCCAAATTTCTTCTCCAGCGCTCACCAGCTAGGGAAGCTCCCACCTGGATACAAGCCCCCCATCTTCTCAATTCCCGCCCTTTGCCATACTCGGAACCTGCCATCCAAGCTCCCCGGGGCAAAGCGTTGATTGTCACATATTGGGGACCAGACCGATGCTCCCACTGCTCCAGCGAACCTCCTCCACTAACTCCAGATTCTCAGGGAAGCCACCACTATGGGGCTGGCGGAGTACGCTGCCGGCGGGAAAGGCAGAGGTGCCGTTATCAATGCCCCCATACTGCTGCCCCTACAAGAAGCTGCCTCCATCCAATCCCAATCCGACCCCGCCCTCACCACTCACTTCCTTATCATCATGGCTGTGTTAGCTGCCCAGATTCGGCAACGCAAGCCCCCCTCCCCCTGATTCCACTCGAGAATCCCCTTCTTCACTCATGGGAACTTACCCGCCCACACAAAGCCGGCAACCATTTTATTAAGCATCCTAAAAAAGGACCATGGGATGAAAATTGGGAGACAATGAAATACGAACAGAAATCTCGGTAGGACCATCGTTTTTACCATCTGCACTCTCCCAGTTAATGACAGCGGGAGCGCATCCCATCTCCCAAACTCGACCCTCATCTGTTCCACCAACCGGGACAAGTTCAACTTGTGTAACCGGCCCCAGTCGAGCGCCACTTGTATCCCTAAGTAGCTGAAACTGTCCCCTACTAACCTAAATGGCAGCTTTCTCAGCCGACCCTACTGACCCCTCGCCTGGACTACAAACATCTCACTTCTTTGTACCCCGAAAACCGGCCAAATTCCCCCCAAATCGCCATAATTTCACCTATCCCTGCCCCTGGATCGGATACGTATAAGAGCAGGTCGTCTGCGTACAGCAAGACCCTATGCTCCACCAGCAGCACCCCCCCCAAACCAACCCCTTCCAGCCCATTGATGCGCTCAGGCCAATTGCCAGCGGCTCTATAGCTAACGCAAACAACAGTGGTGTCTTCCCCCTCCCCCAATACCGTCTGAAATAGTCCGAGGTCGTCCTATTCATCCTTACACTAGCCTCCAGGGCCTAGTACAACAGACTGACTCAGTCGATAAAGCCCCTCCCAAACCCAAATCCTTCCAACACCTCCCATAGATAGTCCCACTCCACCCGGTCGAACGCCTTTTCCGCATCCATTGCCACAGCTAACTCAGAAGACCGACTTTCTGACGCTCCAAATGTAAGACAACTTCATCAATGTCTGGGCAGAATGGCTGAGAAACCATTTTCCTCATGAAGTCAAAGATGCCAAATACAATTCCATCATAATTGATTCAACTCCAAATTTGAGTCATGTGGATCGATGAACATTGATTTTAAGATATGTGACCAGCAATGGAGATATTGTAGAGAGCTTTATTTATTTAGTCCAGCTACAACCCCACACTTCTGAATGCCTGGAAACAATGCTCTTGGAAACCATTGCAAATTTAGCTTTGGACATCAAAAGTAGTCGTGGGCAGACCTTCGATAATGCCACAAATATGCCGGGGAAATATTCAGTTCCACAAGCTGGACTGAGCAATGCAAGCCCCTGTCCATGATTCATTCCATATTCCAGTCACCCCTTGAAAGCTGCAGCTGAACCCTGTTAGGGAGCTGTACACTGTTTGGCTTTTTTCAAAATCTGTATGCCTTTATTTCAATCTGCACGCATCAGTGGAATATGTTGAAATCATGTTTGGAGGTGGCAAATGGAAACATTTGACTGTCGAATTAATTTGTTACAGCAAATGATCTACTTGTTCAAATGTTGTTTTGATTTTGAAAATGAACTTTGCTGATATTTTCTCAATAAATTTAAAGTACCCAATTCATTTTTTTTCCTCCTAAGGGAAAATTTGGCATGGCCAATCCACCGACCCTGCGTTTGTTTGGATTGTGGGATTGAGTCCCATGCTGACACGGGGAGAATGTGCAAACACCACACAGACAGTGGCCTGGGGTCGGGATCGGATTAGCAGTGCGACCCGCTCCACCACCCTAACTTTGCTGATATGAAGGAAACATTATTTGACATTTCTGCATCAGATTTGTACGGACTTCCCCATGGTGTTTTGAAGACGTCCTTTCTAAATGTGGAAACCATTCTGCAAATAATTGACACACATACTTCCGGTGAACATCGTTCTTCTATATGGAAAAGAGTTCAAAATTATTTGCGAAGTGTGATGAATCGTACATTTAACAGAAATATTAACGGTTGAAAGTGCATCTTGACAAGATTTCACCTATGATGACATAATTGATGATTCTGTGAAGAAAAAGCAGAGAAAGTTATAAATTGTGCCAACACGTGATGAAACAAGACAATCTCAAAATGTTGTCCATCTTCCATCTCTCTTGTTAAATTCTGTTTTTCAAACTAGACCATTGCTGGTCTGATATGATGGCTGCAGCTGGTCACATGCTGGCTGTTCTACTCACCATTGCTCTCAAGACTGGCCTTGGGAAAGTGTCTTCGCGGACAAATAAGGAATCCTGCAGACAGAGACACTGATATTGGACTTGGACTCACTAGACACTCTGCTCGCATGGATTTACCACAATGACTTCTTTGATATTGAGAGCGGAAGTAAGGAAGTTAACTTTTAAAACTCAATGAGGCACTGAAATATCCTGAATGGCAGCGTAAGCATCTTGTTGCTGACAATATTTGCTAATGTACTGGACTGGCACATTCTGTCCTGCACTGGCCTGTGCTGCAGTCATGTCACTGGCTAATTTTGCCGCCTCGTTGTTTCTCTGCGACTTCTACATTTGGTCAGCTCAAGATACGCATCGCAACATTTTCCATCTTTCCCCCCATTCTGCCAAGCGGTAAGCTTGCATTTCAATTCAGCAATGATTCATACAAGATATAAATTGGCAAAAGCGGTGATGAATGAGTGTATTATTGTGGCTTGCACCTTTGCGTTTTGTGGGGAGAGGGTGGGCGTGGACGGGAGGAGCCTGATGTCATGCGAAGGCAGACATCAATGTCTGTGCAGGATTCACAAAGTGTAAATACACCTCTACTCGCTGTGAAACTAAGCCCCTAAATCCAAACAAAAGGAAGCTATGATGTTTCAGGAAAACATTTTAAGCCAGCACTTGGAAGGTCTTTAAGAGATTAAATGAAGGCCCTGGATTAAATTAAGGCCCATCACCCTCGGGTAAGGTTACACAGGAGACGGCAGGGTGGAATCAGGCCGTAGTCATACAGGGGTGGAGGTGGTTGGATGGAAACGTATTTAACATTCAGGGACTGGAACCCCTTTCTGTTAATGAAAGGCACTCCCTGACACTCCGATGCTGGCAAGGTGACACACGTGCCATCAATTACTCATTGGGCCTGGACATCCTGGCGATGACAGAGAATCCTGCATCCCGGGCATCTTGGGAGGCTTAGTCAAGCTCAGATTCCATATAATCTGCTGCCTGTACCTACAGAGCATCCGTGACCTCTGTGTAGCTTATCAAATGCTGCCCAACGCCCCACTCCAGCCCTGGAATGAACTGGTGGCATAGAATTGCAGAGCTGCGCTATCCTTCACAGCCACCGTGAGGACATATCCTTCCCTCCACGGGGTGCCAAGTCTGCGAGAACGAGGCACAGGTGCCGCACTGTCTCTTTGTTGAGACGGAGTCTCCTGTGGCCAATGTCTATCATCTCCTCGAAAGACCAACGATGCCTGTACAACTTGGGCTATCACTGGCCTCCTCCTCTGGCCTCCTCCTCGATCTAATGGGCAACCGTGTTTCCAGGGTGTGTGCCCCCCCCCCACCCCCCACCCCCCACCCCGGCATCTGGGGTGCCACCTCAGGACAGCCTGGACGCTGCTGACTTCTCCGGCGTCCAGCTCCTGGACTGCCGTTAGCACTGCGAGGGCATCTTCTCTGGGCCTGACCTCACCATCCATCTTGGTCTCTGTAAGGAATTAGAGAAGGAGATGGACTAACAATCAGGTCCACTGCAGGCCCCTCAAATTGCCCAAGCTTCCCGCACCCTTACACATCCAGCCTTCTCTCAGAGTGCCAGTGCCATCCAGCCAGCCACGTGCTGGGAAACCGTGATCTGCACACTCACCACCAACCACAGCAGGAACCCCACCATCCCAGACCACTGCCGGGAACATGAGGGAGACCATGCTCAGTTACTCTTCCCATAAGATATAGGAGCAGAATTAGGACACTCGGCCCATCGAGTCACCTCCGTCTTTCAATCATGGCTGATATTTTTCTGTTACCCATTCTCCAGCCTTGGTCGCCATACCTCTGATCCCCTTTTCTATCTCTGTCTTCAAGACACTCAGTGATTTGGCCTCCACAGCCTTCTGTGGCAAAGAGTTCAACAGATTCACCACCCTCTGGCTAAGTAAATTCCTCCTCATCTCTGTTGTGAAGGATCATTCAATTAGTCTGAGATGGTGTCCTCTGGTTCAGGTTTGTATTACAAGTGGAAACGTGCTCTCCACATCCACTCTGTCCAGGCCTCGCAGTATCCTGTAAGTTTCAATAAGATCCCCCTCATCCTTCTAAACTCCAATGAGTACAGAGCCAGAGTCCTCAACCGTTCCTCATACGACAAGCTCTTCATTCCAGGGATCATTCTACTGAACCTCCTCTGGACCCTTTCCAAGGCCAGCACATCCTTCCTTAGATACAGGGCCCAAAATTGCTCACAATACTCCAAATGGGGTCTGACCAGAGCCTTCTATAGCCCCAGAAGTACAGCCCTGGTCTTGTATTCTAGTCCTCTCGACATGAATGCTAACATTGCATTTGTCTTCCTAACTGCCGACTGAACCTGCACGATAACCTGAAGAGAATCGTGAACAAGCACTCACAAATCCCTTTGTGCTTCTGATTTCCTCCCCATCATCCCATTTGGAAAATAGTCTATGCCTCCATTTCTCTTTTGAAAGTGCATAACCTCACACTTTTCCACATTATATTCCATCTGCCGCTTCTTTGCCCACTCTCTTAGCCTGTCCAAGTCCTTCTGCAGTCCCCCTTGCTTCCTCAAGAATATCTGCCCCTCTACAGATCTTTGTATCATCTGCAAACTTAGCAACAGCGCTTTCAGGTTCATCTTCCAGATCACTAATGTATATTGTGGAAAGTTGTAGTCACAGTACCGACCACCGAGGGACACCACTGGTCATTGGCTGGCATCCTGAAAAAGACCCCTTTATCTCTGTTATAACCTGCCTGCTTACCACTGGCTGGAGACTAATGACAATCCCACAATGCTTAGGGAATATGAGCTTCCCCAACAAGGGGGCAGAGAAATCATTAGCAGAGTCTCTGCATAAATATATGCTAGCCAGTATGGGTCCAAGTACTCCGTGATCCAAGTGGTCCAAGATCCAGATACTCACCCTTTGGTTGTGAGGATATCCCCAGTACTGAAGCCCAGTCCTTGAGTGATTGTTGGCTGCTGCGTCTATGGTACTGGTGCTTCTCGAGGTCAAGCAAAGTTCTTATGCTTCAAGTGTGATTGAATTGCACTGAAGTCATCATCAGCTAAGACATAACACGGCAACCCACTGGATGCCAATTCAGTAATCCGCTTTTTATTAAAACGGTCAACATTAGCCATGATTTGAAAATCAACTACAATAACATGGGGCAGCACGGTAGCATCGTGGTTTTCACAATTGCCTCACAGCTCCTGGGTCCCAGCTGCGATTCCCAGCTTGGGTCACTGTCTGTGCGGAGTCTGCACGTCCTCCCCGTGTGTGTGCGTGGGTTTCCTCCGGGTGCTCCGGTTTCCTCCCACAGTCCAAAGATGTGCGGGTTAGGAGGATTGGTCATGCTGAATTGCCCTTAGTGTCCAAAATTGCCCTTAGTATCGGGTGGGGCTACTGGGTTATGGGAGTAGGGTGGTGTGGGCTTGGGTAAGGGGCTCTTTCCAAGAGCCGATGCAGACTCGATGGGCCAAATGGCCTCCTTCTGCACTGTAAATTATATGATTCTAAATTCTATGATGCCACCTATCACACTAGCTATTAATCAACTAGGAAACACGTAATTGTCCCATCTTGGTACTATTACAAAGCCATATCAGTTCAGTTTCACAAAAACTAAACCAAACAATGTAATCAATCCAACCTGGGACCCTGGAGCTTTGAAGCAATTGTGCTAACCAGTATGCTAACATGCTACCCACATTGGCAAATCAGCTTTGGGTTTTCTTTGACTTTACTTTCTAAACTATTATCATGCCCTTGTTTTGATTCCCTTCTTTCCTTTTTGACTTTGTCCCAACACTTTCTATACTTGTCTTGGCTTTCTGAAGTGCTTAGTTCTATGTGCCTATTGTATACTTTCTTTTTCTGTTTGATCTTCCCCTGTATTCCTTGAAACAACAGGGAGGGTCTAAATTTGGCAGCACCATTTTTATTTTTGATGGGTACATGACTACTTTGGACATTTAGGATGTCTAAGTTTGGTGCTGCCACTGGTTTTCCACAGATTTATCCACGAACAGTGCTGTCCAGCCCTCCTCAGTCCAGTCTCATTCCTGCAAAATTCCCCAGTTCAACATTTTTACTCCTGCTTCATTTCTGTCCTTTTTCCTGGTAATACTGAATCTCACTGAATTGTGGTCACTATCTCCGATATGGTCACCAAAAGTCATTTCCTCCACTTGCCCTTCTTCATTCCCCAAGATTGCTGGATTTGACATTAATTGATTAAAAGAATTTACTTGGCACACTGCATGTATTTGTCTCTCAGTTCTCCTGATATTGTTTGAATCCCAGTCAGTATTGAAATAGTCTCCTGCGATTATTACCCTCTTGTTCGTACAGGCAGAGATTTGCCTATATCTTTGCTCTTATATCTCCCTTTCACAATTTGAAGGTCCGTAGTACACTCCCAGGTGTGTAAATGCCCTTTTTGCATTTCTAAGCTCAAACCATGAAGCCTTGTTTATTGACCCTCTTATCATCCCCTCTCACAACTGGAACGATTAGTGCTCCTCCCCCTCCTGTTTAATCTGCCCCTCTGTACTGCCTGAAAACTCTGTTGAGTTGCCAATTTTCCCTGTCCTTCTGCCAAGTTTCTGTTAGAGCAATGACATCCTGCTGCGATGTGTCAATCCGTGCCCTGAACTCATCTACCTTGTTTGCAATAACATAGAACAGTACCGCACAGAACAGGCCCCTTCGGCCCTCAATGTTGTGCCGAGCATTGTCCGAAACCAAGATCAAGCTATCTTGTTCCTCCTGACAAGACATTCAACCTCTTTTGAGAACCATGGTTCTCTCACACGGCCATCTACTCCCTGCCTGACAGGGACATACCTATCAAGGACACGCAGGATTTGTTCCTTGAACAAGCTCCACTTTTCATTTGTGCCTTTCCCTGACAGTTCCTGTTCCCATCGTATGCTCCATAATTGTTGCCTAATCGCATAATAATTTTTCTCTCTCACTCTCTCTCTCTCTCCACCTTTTCTTTGTCTCTCTCTCTCTCACTCCCTCCACCCTCTCTTTGTCTCTCTCTCTCTCTCCCTCCACCCTCCCTTTGTCTCTGTCTCTCTCTCTCTCCCTCCACCCTCTCTTTGACTCTCTCACTCTATCCCTCCACCATCTCTCTCTCTCTCTCCCTCCAATATATATCTCTCTCTCTCCCTCCACCCTCTCTTTGACTCTCTCACTCTATCCCTCCACCATCTCTGTCTCTCTCTCCCTCCAATATATCTCTCTCTCTCTCCTTCCACCCTCTCTTTGTCTCTCTCTCTCACTCTCCACCCTCTCTTTGTCTCTCTCTCTCTCTCCCTCCCTCCACCCTCTCTCTCTCTCTCTCTTCTTTCTCCCTCTCTCTCTCTCCCTCTCCCTCCACCCTCTCTTTGTCTCTCTCTCCCTCCCTCCACCCTCCCTTTGTCTCCCTCTATCTCCCTCGACCCTCTCTCTCACTCTCTCTCTCCCTCCACCCTCTCTTTGTCTCTCTCTCTCCCTCTCTCCACCCCCTCTTTGTCTCTCTCTCTATCCCTCCACCCTCGTCTCTCTCTCTCTCCTCCTCACCCTCCTTTCTCTCTCTCTCTCTCTCTCTCCACCCTCTCTGTCTCTTTCTCTCCCTCCACCCTCTCTTTCTCTCTCTCTCCTCTCTCTCCTTCCACCCTCTCTTTGTCACTCTCTCTCTCTCCCTCTCCCTCCACCCTCGCTCTCACTCTCTCCCCTCCACCCTCTCTTTGTCTCTCTCCCTCCACCCTCTCATTGTCTCTCTCTCTCTCCTCCCTCCCACCACCCTCCTCTTTGTCTCTCTCTCTCCTACCTCCACCCTCTCTTTGTCCTCTCACTCGCACGATGGCAATAGCCAAACTCCACCACTCCACCGCATCTTTTGTCTCTATCTCTCATCCGCCCTCGACCCCTCTCTCTCTCTCTCCCTCTCTCTCTCCCCTCACCCTCTCTTTCTCTCTCTCTCTCTCTCTTTCTCCACCCTCTCTCTCTCTCACTCCCTCCACCCTCTCTTTGTATCTCTCTCTCTCTTTCTCCCTCCACCCTATCTTTCTCTCTCTCTCTCTCTCTCCCTCCACCTCT
>NW_024055650.1:0-24400 GCF_902713615.1 Scyliorhinus canicula | reverse complement strand
GGGACTCAAAGCCCCCGAAATCGGAAGACCTGGTTAACTGACACGGCCAGCTTTCTCGGCCTGGACAAGATTAAGTTCACCTTGAGACGGTCAGTGTTAGGGTTCGCCCGGAGGTGCCAACCATCCATTGACTTATTTGTGGAGAATGAATCGTCAGCGGCGGGGAGGGGGGGGGGGGGGGGGCGAGTATAGCGTGGAACAGGGGGTGAATTATGCGGGTCTTGGCGGAATGGGAGTCGGAGATTGTACTATGTTTATTGTTCTTTGTACATTGTTTTTATACTGTTGCTGTTTGTAATGCCAAAAATACCTCATTAAAATTGATTATTAAAAAAGGAAGTCTTCCCTGAGCCACAACATTAATAACTTTTCAAATGCTATATGTCAAGCTCAGCAAATTCACTGAAATTAGCTCTCAGACTTGGCACTGATGACTTATCACGTCCTCTGAGAGGAAATGCAAAAGAAGACGGCAGGTTGGCTTTGGGAACAACACAAATAAGCACTTTCCTCCAATAGGAGGAGTCCTTTGCCAAATCAGCTGACAAGGCAGAATCAATTCTTCCACATTTTGAACGAGCCGACACACAGCATTAACAGGACCTTTAACATCCACCTGGCTGGGTCAAGTAGCCACTCACCTGCTCCTCTCGATGCTTCACAGGCACGGTGGAGATGGCTCATCTTGGCACAGCGCTGGGCGTATCACGCCTCCTTATTGCTGGCTAGCCTGTCCTCCTCAGCCCTGGAGACTGAGTTGCCACTCAACCATTCACCTGGCTGCTCGTCAGCTGTTCACCCCGGCAGGCTCGCTCGTCACCTCAGGGCTTCCGCTGGCCTCAGAGCCTTGCTTTGCTGTTGCTGCCCCCTCTGTCCTCACCTTGATGTGGAGATGCCGGCGTTCACTGAGGAAGGAGCAGCGCTCCCAAAGCTGGTGTTTGAAATAAACCTGTTGGACTTTAACCTAGTGTTGTAAGACGTCTTAGTGTCCTCACCTTGTTCACGCACCTTCAGAGAGATTCACAGACACTGACAGAGACAGAGAGAGAAACACTCACAGGTGCATACCGTGTCTAACAATGTCAGATAATGACAGTTAAATATACAGAGAAAGAGGTCAGATTATTGGCGGTTTGTTACACAGCTGGCAGGAGGTGTGTGTGAAGGTGTCGCTTTACATTGTGGAGAACAAAAGGTTTAGCTTTAATGCAGCATCTGTTGAATTCTCGTGGGATTTGCTTGTGATTGGTCAGGTTTCCGGGAGCCAGAATACACTGAAATCTTCTGGAGAGCAGAGTGAATATATCCACCAGGGTCCAATGAGTGTCACTCTGTTCCAAAATGCATAGTCACAAAACTGCATGGTCTGCTTTAAAAGCCAGCAATTTAGCCCAGTGAGCTAAATCAGCCCCAGGGCACAGTGGTACAGCATTTAGCCCTGCTGCCTCACAGCGACAGACACCCAGATTTGATTCTGTTGCTTCTGGGTGTCTGTGAAGTTTGTACATTCTCTCCGTGTCTGCCTCCATTTCCTCCGGGAGATCACATTTCCTCCCGCAGACCAAAGATGGTTAGGTTAGGTGGATTGGACACGCTAAATTGCCCACTAATGTCCAATAGGTTAGGTGTGCTTAATGGGTGTGGGGTGAGACAGGGTGCTCTTTCAGAGAGTCGGTACAGTCTCAATGGGCCAAATGGCCTTCTGCACTGCAGGAATTGGATGATGGGGAGGATGTGACAGTTGTTCATGATGAAGAGATACAGAGAGCTACTGGGAAAGTGAGAGTGGAGAAGGCTGAGCTGGGCAGAGAGAGAGGGAGGGTGACATTGGCATGGATTGATACAAGGACAGTGTTGAACAGAAAGCTACGCGCATTTACATATCCCAGTGGGAAAACAATTGTTGGCACCAGTGTACTTGAACGGGAATTTGGCTGGAGTTGGATTGGCTGGTTCTGCCGGCAGAGCACCCCTGTCAGCGAGCTTCCCGGTGGGAAAAGGTGCTTCCAAGGGGAAATCCCACTGACAGCGATTGGAGCAGAGAATCCCACGCCAATCAGTACGCCACCTCCCGCTGCCAAAGAACAGGAGGCTGGGAGGCCTGACAATCCCACTGACAGCAATTGGAGCAGAGAATCCCACGCCAATCAGTACGCCACCTCCCGCTGCCAAAGAACAGGAGGCTGGGAGGCCTGACAATCCCACTGACAGCGATTGGAGCAGAGAATCCCACGCCAATCAGTACGCCACCTCCCGCTGCCAAAGAACAGGAGGCTGGGAGGCCTGACAATCCCACTGACAGCGATTGGAGCAGAGAATCCCACGCCAATCAGTACGCCACCTCCCGCTGCCAAAGAACAGGAGGCTGGGAGGCCTGACAATCCCACTGACAGCGATTGGAGCAGAGAATCCCACGCCAATCAGTACGCCACCTCCGGCTGCCAAAGAACAGGAGGCTGGGAGGCCTGACAATCCCACTGACAGCGATTGGAGCAGAGAATCCCACGCCAATCAGTACGCCACCTCCCGCTGCCAAAGAACAGGAGGCTGGGAGGCCTGACAATCCCACTGACAGCGATTGGAGCAGAGAATCCCACGCCAATCAGTACGCCACCTCCCGCTGCCAAAGAACAGGAGGCTGGGAGGCCTGACAATCCCACTGACAGCGATTGGAGCAGAGAATCCCACGCCAATCAGTACGTCACCTCCCGCTGCCAAAGAACAGGAGGCTGCGAGGCCTGAAAAAAACGCCCCTTATTTCCCAGGATTTGCCTGTAAATTATTTTAATGTTTACAGGACAAGCTGAGTAGCAAGCTCGAGGGGCTGAATGGCCTCCTCCTGTTCTTGTGTAACAGGCTCGAGGGGCTGAATGGGTCTCCTCCTGTTCCTGTGTAACAGACTCGAGGGGCCGAATGGGACCTCCATGTGCATGTGTAACAGACTCGATGGGCTGAATGGCCTCCTCCTGTTCTTGTGTAACAGGCTCGAGGGGCTGAATGGGTCCCCTCCTGTTCCTGTGTAACAGACTCGAGGGGCCGAATGGGACCTCCATGTGCATGTGTAACAGACTCGATGGGCTGAATGGGCTTCTATTCCTATGTAACAGGCTCAAGGGGCTGAATGGGCGCCTTCCTGTTCCTGTGTAACAGACTCGAGGAGGGGCTGAATGGGCCTCCTGTTCCTGTGTAACAGGCTTGAGGGGCTGAATGGGCCTCTTGTTCGTGTGTAACAGGCTTGAGGGCTGAATGGGCCTCCTCCTGTTCCTGTGTAACAGGCTCGAGGGGCTGAATGGGTCTCCTCCTGTTCCTGTGTAACAGATTCGAGGGGCCGAATGGGACCTCCATGTGCATGTGTAACAGACACGATGGGCTGAATGGCCTCCTCCTGTTCTTGTGTAACAGGCTCGAGGGGCTGAATGGGTCTCCTCCTGTTGCTGTGTAACAGACTCGAGGGGCCGAATGGGACCTCCATGTGCATGTGTAACAGGCTCAATGGGCTGAATGGGCTTCTATTCCTATGTAACAGGCTCAAGGGGCTGAATGGGCGCCTTCCTGTTCCTGTGTAACAGGCTCGAGGAGCTGAATGGGCCTCCTGTTCCTGTGTAACAGGCTCGAGGGGCTGAATGGGCCTCCTGTTCCTGTGTAACAGGCTTGAGGGGCTGAATGGGCCTCCTCCTGTTCCTGTGTAACAGGCTAGAGGGGCTGAATGGGCCTCCTCTTGTTCCTGTGTAACAGACTCGAGGGGCCGAATGGGACCTCCATGTGCATGTGTAACAGACTCGATGGGCTGAATGGGCTTCTATTCCTATGTAACAGGCTCAAGGGGCTGAATGGGCGCCTTCCTGTTCCTGTGTAACAGACTCGAGGAGGGGCTGAATGGGCCTCCTGTTCCTGTGTAACAGGCTTGAGGGGCTGAATGGGCCTCTTGTTCCTGTGTAACAGGCTCGAGGGGCTGAATGGGTCTCCTCCTGTTCCTGTGTAACAGACTCGAGGGGCCGAATGGGACCTCCATGTGCATGTGTAACAGACTCGATGGGCTGAATGGCCTCCTCCTGTTCTTGTGTAACAGGCTCGAGGGGCTGAATGGGTCTCCTCCTGTTCCTGTGTAACAGACTCGAAGGGCCGAATGGGACCTCCATGTGCATGTGTAACAGGCTCGATGGGCTGAATGGGCTTCTATTCCTATGTAACAGGCTCAAGGGGCTGAATGGGCGCCTTCCTGTTCCTGTGTAACAGGCTCGAGGGGCTGAATGGGCCTCCTCCTGTTCCTGTGTAACAGGCTCGAGTGGCTGAATGGGCCTCCTCCAGCTCCTGTGTAACAGGCTCGAGGGGCTGAATGGGCCTCCTCTTGTTCCTGTGCAACAGGCTCGAGGGGCTGAATGGGCCTCCTCCTGTTCCTGTGTTACAGGCTCGAGGGGCTGAATGGGCCTCCTCTTGTTCCTGTGTAACAGGCTTGAGGGGCTGAATGGGCCTCCTCCTGTTCCTGTGTAACAGGCTCTAGGGGCTGAATAGGCCCCTCCTGTTCCTGTGTAACAGGCTTGAGGGGCTGAATGGGCCTCCTCCTGTTCCTGTGTAACAGGCTCGAGGGGCTGAATGGGCCTCCTCCTGTTCCTGTGTAACTGGCACGAGAAGGGTTCTGGGAATGGGCTTCGTCCTGTTGCAGTCTTACAGGCTCGAGGGGCTGAATGGGCCTCCTCCTGTTCTTGTGTACGTGGCTCGAGGAATGGCTGAATGGGATTCCTCTTGTTCCTGTGTAACTGAATCGAGGGGCTGAATGGCTCTCTTCCTATTCCCGAGTAAAAGGTTCGAGGGGCTGAATGGGCCTCCTCCTGTTCCTGTGCACCAGATTCGAGGGCCATAGAACATAGAACAGTACAGCACAGAACAGGCCCTTCGGCCCTTGATGTTGTGCCGAGCAATGATCACCCTACTTAAACCCACGTATCCACCCTATACCGGTAACCCAACAATCCCCCCATTAACCTTACACTACAGGCAATTTATCATGGCCAATCCACCTAACCCGCACATCTTTGGATTGTGGGAGGAAACCGGAGCACCCGGAGGAAACCCACCCACACACGGGGAGAACGTGCAGACTCCACACAGACAGTGACCCAGCCGGGAATTGAACCTGGGACCCTGGAGCTGTGAAGCATTGATGCTAACCACCATGCTACCGTGAGACCCCCCCATGCTACCGTCAGGCCCCATCTTCCTGTTCCTGTGAAACAGGCTTTAGCGGTTGAATGGGCCTCCTCCTGTTCCTGTGTAACAGACTCGAGGGGCTGAATGGCCGTCCTCCAGTTCCTGTGCAACAGGCTCGAGGGGCTGAATGGGCCTCCTCCTGTTCCTGTGCAACAGGCTCGAGGGGCTGAATGGGCCTCCTCATGTTCCAGTGTAAAAACCCCGATGGTTTGAATAGGCCTCCTCCAGTTCAGTGTTACAAGCTCAAGGGTCTGAATGATCCTCCTTCTGTTTCGATGTAAAAGGCTCGAAAGGCTGAATGGGCCTCTACCAGTTCCTGTGTAACAGGCTCGAGGGGCTGAATGGGTCTCTACCAGTTCCTCTGTAACAGGTTCGAGGGGCTGAATGGGCCTCTTCCTGTTCCTGTGTAACAGACTCGAGGAGGGGCTGAATGGGCATCCTCCTGTTCCTGAGTAAAAGACTGGAGGGGCTGAATGGCACTACTGTTCCTGAGTAACAGGGTCGAGGGGCTGAATGGCACTCCTGTTCCTGAGTAACAGGGTCGAGGGGCCGAATGTGCCTCCTCCTGTTCCTGAGTAACAGACTCAAAAGGCTGAATGGGCCTCCTGTCCCTGTGTAACATGCTCGAGGGGCTGAATGGGCCTCCTCCTGTTCCTGTGTAACAGACTCGAGGGGCTGATTGGGCCTCCTCCTGTTCCTGTGTAACAGACTCGAGGGGCTGAATGGGCCTCCTCCTGTTCCTGTGTAACAGACTCGAGGGGCTGAATGGGCTCCCTCCTGTTCCTGTGTAACAGACTCGAGGGGCTGAATGGGCTCCCTCCTGTTCCTGTGTAACAGTCTCGAGGGGCTGAATGGGCCTCCTCCTGTTCCTGTGCAACAGTCTCGAGGGGCTGAATGGGTCTCCTCCTGTTCCTGTGTAACAGTCTCGAGGGGCTGAATGGGCCTCCTCCTGTTCCTGTGTAACAGTCTGGAGGGGCTGAATGGGCCTCCTCCTGTTCCTGTGTAACAGGCTCGAGGGGCTGAATGGGCCTCCTCCTGTTCCTGTGTAACAGGCTCGAAGACCTGAATGGGCCTCCTCCTGTTCCTGTGTAACAGGCTCGAAGGGCTGAATGGGCCTCCTCCAGTTCCTGTGCAACAGGCTCGAGGGGCTGAATGGGCCTCCTCATGTTCCAGTGTAAAAACCCCGATGGTTTGAATAGGCCTCCTCCAGTTCAGTGTTACAAGCTCAAGGGTCTGAATGATCCTCCTTCTGTTTCGATGTAAAAGGCTCGAAAGGCTGAATGGGCCACTACCAGTTCCTGTGTAACAGGCTCGAGGGGCTGAATGGGTCTCTACCAGTTCCTCTGTAACAGGCTCGAGGGGCTGAATGGGCCTCTTCCTGTTCCTGTGTAACAGGCTCGAGGGGCTGAATGGCACTACTGTTCCTGAGTAACAGGGTCGAGGGGCTGAATGAGCCACCTCCTGTTCCTGTGTAACAGGCTCGAGGGGCTGAATGGGCCTCCTCCTGTTCCTGAGTAACAGACTCAAGAGGCTGAATGGGCATCCTCCTGTTCCTGTGGAACAGACTCGAGGGGCTGAATGGGCCTCCTCCTGTTCCTGTGTAACAGTCTCGAGGGGCTGAATGGGCCTCCTCCTGTTCCTGTGTAACAGTCTCGAGGGGCTGAATGGGCCTCCTCCTGTTCCTGTGTAACAGACTCGAGGGGCTGAATGGGCTCCCTCCTGTTCCTGTGTAACAGTCTCCAGGGGCTGAATGGGCCTCCTCCTGTTCCTGTGTAACAGTCTCGAGGGGCTGAATGGGCCCTCCTCCTGTTCCTGTGTAACAGTCTCGAGGGGCTGAATGGGCCTCCTCCTGTTCCTGTGTAACAGGCTCGAAGAGCTGAATGGGCCTCCTCCTGTTCCTGTGTAACAGGCTCGAAGGGCTGAATGGGCCTCCTCCAGTTCCTGTGCAACAGGCTCGAGGGGCTGAATGGGCCTCTTCCTGTTCCTGTGTACCAGGCTTAAGGGGCTGAATGGGCCCCTCCTGTTCCTGTGTACCAGGCTAAGGGGCTTGAATGGGCCTCCTCCTGTTCCTGTGTACCAGGCTTAAGGGCCTAAATGGGGCCTCCTGTTCCTGTGTAACAGGTTCGAGGGGCTGACTGGGCCTCCTCCTGATCCTGTTTAACAGAGTCGAGGGGCTGAATGCGCCTCCTCCTGTTCCTGTGTAACAGGGTCGAGGGGCTGAATGGGCCTCCTCCTGTTCCTGTGTAACAGGCTCGAGGACCTGAATGGCCTCCTCCTGTTCCTGTGGAACAGGCTCGAAGGGCTGAATGGGCCTCCTCCAGTTCCTGTGCAACAGGCTCGAGGGGCTGATGGGCCTCCTCATGTTTCCAGTGTAAAAACCCCGAGGGTTTGAATAGGCCTCCTCCAGTTCAGTGTTACAAGCTCAAGGGTCTGAATGAGTCCTCCTTCTGTTTCGATGTAAAAGGCTCGAAAGGCGAATGGGCACTACCAGTTCCTGTGTAACAGGCTCGAGGGGCTGAATGGGTCTCTACCAGTTCCTCTGTAACAGGCCGAGGGCTGATGGGCCTCTTCTGTTCCTGTGTAACAGGCTCGAGGGCTGAATGCACTACTGTTCCTGAGTACAGGGTCGAGGGGCTGAATGAGCCACCTCCTGTTCCTGTGTAACAGGCTCGACGGGCTGAATGGGCCTCCTCCTGTTCCTGAGTAACAGACTCAAGAGGCTGAATGGGCATCCTCCTGTTCCTGTGGAACAGACTCGAGGGGCTGAATGGGCCTCCTCCTGTTCCTGTGTAACAGTCTCGAGGGGCTGAATGGGCCTCCTCCTGTTCCTGTGTAACAGTCTCGAGGGGCTGAATGGGCCTCCTCCTGTTCCTGTGTAACAGACTCGAGGGGCTGAATGGGCTCCCTCCTGTTCCTGTGTAACAGTCTCCAGGGGCTGAATGGGCCTCCTCCTGTTCCTGTGTAACAGTCTCGAGGGGCTGAATGGGCCTCCTCCTGTTCCTGTGTAACAGTCTCGAGGGGCTGAATGGGCCTCCTCCTGTTCCTGTGTAACAGGCTCGAAGAGCTGAATGGGCCTCCTCCTGTTCCTGTGTAACAGGCTCGAAGGGCTGAATGGGCCTCCTCCAGTTCCTGTGCAACAGGCTCGAGGGGCTGAATGGGCCTCTTCCTGTTCCTGTGTACCAGGCTTAAGGGGCTGAATGGGCCCCTCCTGTTCCTGTGTACCAGGCTTAAGGGGCTGAATGGGCCTCCTCCTGTTCCTGTGTACCAGGCTTAAGGGCCTAAATGGGCCTCCTGTTCCTGTGTAACAGGTTCGAGGGGCTGACTGGGCCTCCTCCTGATCCTGTTTAACAGAGTCGAGGGGCTGAATGCGCCTCCTCCTGTTCCTGTGTAACAGAATCGAGGTGAGGGGCTGATAGGGCCTCCTCCTGTTCCTGTGGAACAGATTCACCGAGAGACAGAATGCGCCTCCTGCTGTTCCTGTATATCAGGTTCGAGGAGGGGCTGTATGGGCCTACAGTTGCTGTGCAACAGTATCGAACAGCTGAAAGGCCCTCCTGTTCCTGTGTAACAGAATCGAAAGGGCCTCCTCCTGTTCCTGTGTAACAGGCTAGAGGGGCTGAATGGGCCTCCTCCTGTTCCTGTGTAACAGGCTCGAGGGGCTGAATGGGCCTCCTCCTGTTCCTGTGTAACAGGCTTGAGGGGCTGAATGGGCCTCCTCCTGTTCCTGTGTAACAGGCTGGAGGGGCTGAATGGGCCTCCTCCTGTTCCTGTGTAACAGGCTCGAGGGGCTGAATGGGCCTCCTCCTGTTCCTGTGTGACAGACACGAGGGGCTGAATGGGCCTCCTGTTCCTGTGTAACAGACACGATGGGCTGAATGGGCCTCCTCCTCTTTCTTAGTGACAGACATCAGGAGGGGCTGAATGGGGTCCTCCTGTTCCTGTGTAAAAGGCCTGTGGGGTTGAATAGGCCTCCTCCTGTTCCGTATTACAACCTCGAGGGGCCGAATGGCCTCCTACTCTTCCTGAGTATCAGAGTCGAAGAGGGGCTGAATGGGCCTCCTCCTGTTCCTGTGTAACAGGCTCGAGGAGCCGAATGGGCCTCCACCTGTTCCTGTGTAACAGACACGAGGGGCTGAATGGGCCTCCTGTTCTTGTGTAACAGGCTCGAGGGGCTGAATGGGCCTCCTCCTGTTCCTGTGTAACAGGCTTAAGGGGCTGAATGGGCCTCCTGTTCCTGTGTAACAGTCTTGAGGAATGGCTGAATGGGATTCCTCTCGTTCCTGCGTAACTGACTCTTGGGGCTGAAAGGGCATCCTCCTGTTTCTGTGCAACGGGCTCAAGGGGCTGAATGGCTCTTTTCATGTCCCTGGGTAACAGACTAATGGGGCTAAATGGGCCTCCTGTTCCTGTGTAACAGGCTCAAGGGGCTGAATGGGTCTCCTCCTGTTCCTGTGTAACAGGCTCGAGGGGCTGAATGGGCCTCCTCCTGTTCCTGTGTAACAGGCTCGAGGGGCTGAATGGGCCTCCTCCTGTTCCTGTGTAACAGGCTCGAGGGGCTGAATGGGCCTCCTCCTGTTCCTGTGTAACAGGTTCGAGGGGCTGAATGGGCCTCCTCCTGTTCCTGTGTAACAGACTCGAGGGGCTGAATGGGCCTCCTCCTGTTCCTGTGTAACAGGCTCGAGGGGCTGAATGGGCCTCCTCCTGTTCCTGTGTAACAGGCTCGAGAGGCTGAATGGGAAATCTTCTGGTCCTATTTAACATATTGGAGGGGCTGGATGGGCCTCCTGTTCCGGTGGAACAGGCTCGAGGGGCTGAATGGGCCTCCTCCTGTTCCTGTGTAACAGGATCGAGGGGCTGAATGGGCCTCCTCCTGTTCCTGTGGAACAGACTCGAGGGGCTGAATAAACCTCCTGTTCCTGTGTAACAGGCTCGAGGGGCTGAATGGACCTCCTCCTGTTCCTGTGTAATGGGCTAGAGGGGCTGAATGGGCAACCTCCTGTTCCTGTGTAACTGACACGATGGGCTAAATGTGCCTTCTCCTGTTCCTGTGTAACAGACTCGAGGGGCTGAATGGGCCTCCTCCTGTTCCTGTGTAACCGTATCGAGGAGGGATTGAATTGTCCTCCTCCTGTTCCTGTGTAACAGGCTCGAGGGGCTGAATGGGCCTCCTCCTGTTCCTGAGTAACAGGCTCGAGGGGCTGAATGGGCCTCCTCCTGTTCCTGTGAAGCAGGCTCGAGGGGCCGAATGGGCCTCCTCCTGGTCCTCTGTAACAGGCTAGAGGGGTTGAATGGGCCTCCTCCTGTTCCTGTGTAACAGGCTCGAGGGGCTGAATGGGCCTCCCCCTGTTCCTCTGTAACAGGCTCGAGGGGCTGAATGGGCCTCCTCCTGTTCCTGTGTAACAGACTCGAGGGGCTGAATAGGCCTCCTCCTGTTCCTGTGTAACAGGCTCGAGGGGCTGAATGGGAAATCTTCTGTTCCTATTTAACATATCGAGGGCTGGATGGGCCTCCTGTTCCGGTGGAACAGGCTCGAGGGGCTGAATGGGCCTCCTCCTGTTCCTGTGTAACAGGATCGAGGGGCTGAATGGGCCTCCTCCTGTTCCTGTGTAACTGACACGATGGGCTAAATGTGCCTTCTCCTGTTCCTGTGCAACAGACTCGAGGGGCTGAATGGGCCTCCTCCTGTTCCTGTGTAATCGTATCGAGGAGGGATTGAATTGTCCACCTCCTGTTCCTGTGTAACAGGCTCGAGGGGCTGAATGGGCCTCCTCCTGTTCCTGAGTAACAGGCTCGAGGGGCTGAATGGGCCTCCTCCTGTTCCTGTGTAACAGGCTCGAGGGGCCGAATGGGCCTCCTCCTGTTCCTCTGTAACAGGCTAGAGGGGTTGAATGGGCCTCCTCCTGTTCCTGTGTAACAGGCTCAAGGGGCTGAATGGGTCTCCTCCTGTTCCTGTGTAACAGGCTCGAGGGGCTGAATGGGCCTCCTCCTGTTCCTGTGTAACAGGCTCGAGGGGCTGAATGGGCCTCCTCCTGTTCCTGTGTAACAGGCTCGAGGGGCTGAATGGGCCTCCTCCTGTTCCTGTGTAACAGGCTCGAGGGGCTGAATGGGCCTCCTCCTGTTCCTGTGTAACAGGCTCGAGGGGCTGAATGGGCCTCCTCCTGTTCCTGTGTAACAGACTCGAGGGGCTGAATGGGCCTCCTCCTGTTCCTGTGTAACAGGCTCAAGGGGCTGAATGGGCCTCCTCCTGTTCCTGTGTAACAGACTCGAGGGGCTGAATGGGCCTCCTCCTGTTCCTGTGTAACAGGCTCGAGGGGCTGACTGGGCCTCCTCCTGTTCCTGTGTAACAGACTCGACGAGGGGTTGAATGGGTCTCCTCCTGTTCCTGTGTAACAGGCCGGAGGGGCTGAATGGTCTCCTCATGTTCCTGTGGAACGGACTCGAGGGGCTGAATGAACCTCATCCTCTTCCTCTGCATCAGGGTAGCATGGTGGTTAGCATAAATGCTTCACAGCTCCAGGGTCCCAGGTTCAATTCCCGGCTGGGTCACTGTCTGTGTGGAGTCTGCACGTCCTCCCCCTGTGTGCGTGGGTTTCCTCCGGGTGCTCCGGTTTCCTCCCACAGTCCAAAGATGTGCGGGTTAGGTGGATTGGACATGCTAAATTTCCCGTAGTGTCCTAATAAAAGTAAGGTTAGCAGGGGTTGTTGGGTTACGGGTATAGGGTGGATACGTGGGTTTGAGTAGGGTGATCATGGCTCGGCACAACATTGAGGGCCGAAGGGCCTGTTCTGTGCTGTACTGTTCTATGTTCTATCAGACTCGAGGAGGGTCTCAATGGGCGCCCTCCTGTTCCTTAGCAGACACGATGGGCTGAATGGCTATCTTTCTGCTTCTGTGTAACATGCTCGAGGGGCTGAATGGGCCTTCTCCTGTTCCTGTGTAACAGGTTTAAGGGGCTGACTGGGTCTCCTCCTGATCCTGTTTAAAAGAGTTGAGGGGCTGATTGGGCCTCCTCCTGTTCCTGTGTAAAAGGCTCAAGGGGCTGAATGGGCCTCTACCAGTTCCTGTGTAACAGGCTCAAGGGGCTGAATGGGCATCCTCCTGTTCCTGAGTAACAGGGTCGAGGGGCTGAATGGGCCTCCTCCTGTTCCTAACAGGGTCGAGGGGCTGACTGGGCCTCCTCCTGATCCTGTTTAAGAGTTGAGGGGCTGATTGGGCCTCCTCCTGTTCCTGTGTAACAGGCTCGAGGAGGGGCTGATGGGCCTCCTCCTGTTCCTGTGTACAGGCTCGAGGGGCTGAATGGGCCTCCTCATGTTCCTGTGGAACGGACTCGAGGGGCTGAATGAACCTCATCCTCAGTAACAGACTCGAGGAGCTGAATGGGCCTCCTCCTGTTCCTGTGTAACAGGCTCGAAGAGCTGAATGGGCCTCCTCCTGTTCCTGAGTAACAGACTCGAGGGGCTGAATGGGTCTCCTCCTGTTCCTGTGTAACAGGCCGGAGGGGCTGAATGGCCTCCTCATGTTCCTGTGGAACGGACTCGAGGGGCTGAATGGGCCTCCTCCTGTTCCTGTGTAACAGGCTCGAGGGGCTGAATGGGCCTCCTCATGTTCCTGTGGAACGGACTCGAGGGGCTGAATGAACCTCATCCTCTTCCTCTGCATCAGACTCGAGGAGGGTCTCAATGGGCGCCCTCCTGTTCCTTAGCAGACTCGATGGGCTGAATGGCTATCTTTCTGCTTCTGTGTAACAGACTCGAGGGGCTGAATGTGCCTTTTCCTGTTCCTCTGTAACAGGCTCGAGGGGCTGAATGGGCGTCCTGTTCCTGTGTAACAGGTTTGAGGGGCTGACTGGGCCTCCTCCTGATCCTGTTTAAAAGAGTTGAGGGGCTGAATGGGCCCCTCCTGTTCCTGTGTACCAGGCTTAAGGGGCTGAATGGGCCTCCTCCTGTTCCTGTGTACCAGGCTTAAGGGGCTGAATGGGCATCCTCCTGTTCCTGAGTAACAGGGTCGAGGGGCTGAATGGGCCTCCTCCTGTTCCTAACAGGGTCGAGGGGCTGACTGGGCCTCCTCCTGATCCTGTTTAAAAGAGTTGAGGGGCTGATTGGGCCTCCTCCTGTTCCTGTGGAACAGATTCACCGAGAGACAGAATGCGCCTCCTGCTGTTCCTGTATATCAGGTTCGAGGAGGGGCTGTATGGGCCTACAGTTGCTGTGCAACAGTATCGAACAGCTGAAAGGCCCTCCTGTTCCTGTGTAACAGAATCGAAAGGGCCTCCTCCTTTTCCTGTGTAACAGGCTAGAGGGGCTGAATGGGCCTCCTCCTGTTCCTGTGTAACAGGTTCGAGGGGCTGACTGGGCCTCCTCCTGATCCTGTTTAACAGAGTCGAGGGGCTGAATGCGCCTCCTCCTGTTCCTGTGTAACAGAATCGAGGTGAGGGGCTGATAGGGCCTCCTCCTGTTCCTGTGGAACAGATTCACCGAGAGACAGAATGCGCCTCCTGCTGTTCCTGTATATCAGGTTCGAGGAGGGGCTGTATGGGCCTACAGTTGCTGTGCAACAGTATCGAACAGCTGAAAGGCCCTCCTGTTCCTGTGTAACAGAATCGAAAGGGCCTCCTCCTGTTCCTGTGTAACAGGCTAGAGGGGCTGAATGGGCCTCCTCCTGTTCCTGTGTAACAGGCTCGAGGGGCTGAATGGGCCTCCTCCTGTTCCTGTGTAACAGGCTTGAGGGGCTGAATGGGCCTCCTCCTGTTCCTGTGTAACAGGCTGGAGGGGCTGAATGGGCCTCCTCCTGTTCCTGTGTAACAGGCTCGAGGGGCTGAATGGGCCTCCTCCTGTTCCTGTGTGACAGACACGAGGGGCTGAATGGGCCTCCTGTTCCTGTGTAACAGACACGATGGGCTGAATGGGCCTCCTCCTCTTTCTTAGTGACAGACATCAGGAGGGGCTGAATGGGGTCCTCCTGTTCCTGTGTAAAAGGCCTGTGGGGTTGAATAGGCCTCCTCCTGTTCCGTATTACAACCTCGAGGGGCCGAATGGCCTCCTACTCTTCCTGAGTATCAGAGTCGAAGAGGGGCTGAATGGGCCTCCTCCTGTTCCTGTGTAACAGGCTCGAGGAGCCGAATGGGCCTCCACCTGTTCCTGTGTAACAGACACGAGGGGCTGAATGGGCCTCCTGTTCTTGTGTAACAGGCTCGAGGGGCTGAATGGGCCTCCTCCTGTTCCTGTGTAACAGGCTTTAAGGGGCTGAAGGGCCTCCCCTGTTCCTGTTTAACGAGTCTGAGGAGGCTGATGGGCCTCCTCCTGTTCCTGGTAACAGGAGGCGTAGGGGCTGAATGGGCCTCTCCTGTTCCTGTGTACAAACGGGCTCAAGGGGGCTGAATGGGCCTCTTCCTGTTCCTGTGTAACAGGCTAGAGGGGCTGAATGGGCTCTCCTGTTCCTGTGTAACAGGCTCGAGGGGCTGAATGGGCTCCTCCTGTTCCTGTGTAACAGGCTCGAGGGGCTGAATGGGCCTCCCCTGTTCCTGTGTAACAGGCTCGAGGGGCTGAATGGGCCTCCTCCTGTTCCTGTGTAACAGGCTCGAGGGGCTGAATGGGCCTCCCATGTTCCTGTGGTACAGGCTCAGAGGGGCTGAATGGGCCTCCTCCTGTTCCTGTGTAACAGACTCGAGGGGCTGAATGGGCCTCCTCCTGTTCCTGTGTAACAGGCTCGAGGGGCTGAATGGGCCTCCTCCTGTTCCTGTGTAACAGGCTCGAGAGGCTGAATGGGAAATCTTCTGGTCCTATTTAACATATTGGAGGGGCTGGATGGGCCTCCTGTTCCGGTGGAACAGGCTCGAGGGGCTGAATGGGCCTCCTCCTGTTCCTGTGTAACAGGATCGAGGGGCTGAATGGGCCTCCTCCTGTTCCTGTGGAACAGACTCGAGGGGCTGAATAAACCTCCTGTTCCTGTGTAACAGGCTCGAGGGGCTGAATGGACCTCCTCCTGTTCCTGTGTAATGGGCTAGAGGGGCTGAATGGGCAACCTCCTGTTCCTGTGTAACTGATACGATGGGCTAAATGTGCCTTCTCCTGTTCCTGTGTAACAGACTCGAGGGGCTGAATGGGCCTCCTCCTGTTCCTGTGTAACCGTATCGAGGAGGGATTGAATTGTCCTCCTCCTGTTCCTGTGTAACAGGCTCGAGGGGCTGAATGGGCCTCCTCCTGTTCCTGAGTAACAGGCTCGAGGGGCTGAATGGGCCTCCTCCTGTTCCTGTGAAGCAGGCTCGAGGGGCCGAATGGGCCTCCTCCTGTTCCTCTGTAACAGGCTAGAGGGGTTGAATGGGCCTCCTCCTGTTCCTGTGTAACAGGCTCGAGGGGCTGAATGGGCCTCCCCCTGTTCCTCTGTAACAGGCTCGAGGGGCTGAATGGGCCTCCTGTTCCTGTGTAACAGGCTCGAGGGGCTGTATGGGCCTCCTCCTGTTCATGTGTAACAGGCTCGAGGTTGCTGAATGGGCCTCCTCCTGTTCATGTGTAACAGGCTCGAGGGGCTGAATGGGCCTCCTCCTGTTCCTGTGTAACAGGCTCGAGGGGCTGAATGGGAAATCTTCTGTTCCTAGTGTAACATGCTCGAGGGGCTGGAATGGGCCTCCTCCTGTTCCGGTGGAACAGGCTCGAGGGGCTGAATGTGCCTCCTCCTGTTCCTGTGTAACAGACTCGAGGGGCTGAATGGGCCTCCTCCTGTTCCTGTGTAATCGTATCGAGGAGGGATGAATTGTCCACCTCCTGTTCCTGTGTAACAGGCTCGAGGGGCTGAATGGGCCTCCTCCTGTTCCTGAGTAACAGGCTCGAGGGGCTGAATGGGCCTCCTCCTGTTCCTGTGTAACAGGCTCGAGGGGCCGAATGGGCCTCCTCCTGTTCCTCTGTAACAGGCTAGAGGGGTTGAATGGGCCTCCTCCTGTTCCTGTGTAACAGGCTCAAGGGGCTGAATGGGTCTCCTCCTGTTCCTGTGTAACAGGCTCGAGGGGCTGAATGGGCCTCCTCCTGTTCCTGTGTAACAGGCTCGAGGGGCTGAATGGGCCTCCTCCTGTTCCTGTGTAACAGGCTCGAGGGGCTGAATGGGCCTCCTCCTGTTCCTGTGTAACAGGCTCGAGGGGCTGAATGGGCCTCCTCCTGTTCCTGTGTAACAGGCTCGAGGGGCTGAATGGGCCTCCTCCTGTTCCTGTGTAACAGACTCGAGGGGCTGAATGGGCCTCCTCCTGTTCCTGTGTAACAGGCTCAAGGGGCTGAATGGGCCTCCTCCTGTTCCTGTGTAACAGACTCGAGGGGCTGAATGGGCCTCCTCCTGTTCCTGTGTAACAGGCTCGAGGGGCTGAATGGGCCTCCTCCTGTTCCTGTGTAACAGACTCGACGAGGGGTTGAATGGGTCTCCTCCTGTTCCTGTGTAACAGGCCGGAGGGGCTGAATGGCCTCCTCATGTTCCTGTGGAACGGACTCGAGGGGCTGAATGAACCTCATCCTCTTCCTCTGCATCAGGGTAGCATGGTGGTTAGCATAAATGCTTCACAGCTCCAGGGTCCCAGGTTCAATTCCCGGCTGGGTCACTGTCTGTGTGGAGTCTGCACGTCCTCCCCCTGTGTGCGTGGGTTTCCTCCGGGTGCTCCGGTTTCCTCCCACAGTCCAAAGATGTGCGGGTTAGGTGGATTGGACATGCTAAATTTCCCGTAGTGTCCTAATAAAAGTAAGGTTAGCAGGGGTTGTTGGGTTACGGGTATAGGGTGGATACGTGGGTTTGAGTAGGGTGATCATGGCTCGGCACAACATTGAGGGCCGAAGGGCCTGTTCTGTGCTGTACTGTTCTATGTTCTATCAGACTCGAGGAGGGTCTCAATGGGCGCCCTCCTGTTCCTTAGCAGACACGATGGGCTGAATGGCTATCTTTCTGCTTCTGTGTAACATGCTCGAGGGGCTGAATGGGCCTTCTCCTGTTCCTGTGTAACAGGTTTAAGGGGCTGACTGGGTCTCCTCCTGATCCTGTTTAAAAGAGTTGAGGGGCTGATTGGGCCTCCTCCTGTTCCTGTGTAAAAGGCTCAAGGGGCTGAATGGGCCTCTACCAGTTCCTGTGTAACAGGCTCAAGGGGCTGAATGGGCATCCTCCTGTTCCTGAGTAACAGGGTCGAGGGGCTGAATGGGCCTCCTCCTGTTCCTAACAGGGTCGAGGGGCTGACTGGGCCTCCTCCTGATCCTGTTTAAGAGTTGAGGGGCTGATTGGGCCTCCTCCTGTTCCTGTGTAACAGGCTCGAGGAGGGGCTGATGGGCCTCCTCCTGTTCCTGTGTACAGGCTCGAGGGGCTGAATGGGCCTCCTCATGTTCCTGTGGAACGGACTCGAGGGGCTGAATGAACCTCATCCTCAGTAACAGACTCGAGGAGCTGAATGGGCCTCCTCCTGTTCCTGTGTAACAGGCCGGAGGGGCTGAATGGCCTCCTCATGTTCCTGTGGAACGGACTCGAGGGGCTGAATGGGCCTCCTCCTGTTCCTGTGTAACAGGCTCGAGGGGCTGAATGGGCCTCCTCATGTTCCTGTGGAACGGACTCGAGGGGCTGAATGAACCTCATCCTCTTCCTCTGCATCAGACTCGAGGAGGGTCTCAATGGGCGCCCTCCTGTTCCTTAGCAGACTCGATGGGCTGAATGGCTATCTTTCTGCTTCTGTGTAACAGACTCGAGGGGCTGAATGTGCCTTTTCCTGTTCCTCTGTAACAGGCTCGAGGGGCTGAATGGGCGTCCTGTTCCTGTGTAACAGGTTTGAGGGGCTGACTGGGCCTCCTCCTGATCCTGTTTAAAAGAGTTGAGGGGCTGAATGGGCCCCTCCTGTTCCTGTGTACCAGGCTTAAGGGGCAGAATGGGCCTCCTCCTGTTCCTGTGTACCAGGCTTAAGGGGCTGAATGGGCATCCTCCTGTTCCTGAGTAACAGGGTCGAGGGGCTGAATGGGCCTCCTCCTGTTCCTAACAGGGTCGAGGGGCTGACTGGGCCTCCTCCTGATCCTGTTTAAAAGAGTTGAGGGGCTGATTGGGCCTCCTCCTGTTCCTGTGGAACAGATTCACCGAGAGACAGAATGCGCCTCCTGCTGTTCCTGTATATCAGGTTCGAGGAGGGGCTGTATGGGCCTACAGTTGCTGTGCAACAGTATCGAACAGCTGAAAGGCCCTCCTGTTCCTGTGTAACAGAATCGAAAGGGCCTCCTCCTTTTCCTGTGTAACAGGCTAGAGGGGCTGAATGGGCCTCCTCCTGTTCCTGTGTAACAGGCTCGAGGGGCTGAATGGGCCTCCTCCTGTTCCTGTGTAACAGGCTCGAGGGGCTGAATGGGCCTCCTCCTGTTCCTGTGTAACAGGCTCGAGGGGCTGAATGGGCCTCCTCCTGTTCCTGTGTAACAGGCTGGAGGGGCTGAATGGGCCTCCTCCTGTTCCTGTGTAACAGGCTCGAGGGGCTGAATGGGCCTCCTCCTGTTCCTGTGTGACAGACACGAGGGGCTGAATGGGCCTCCTGTTCCTGTGTAACAGACACGATGGGCTGAATGGGCCTCCTCCTCTTTCTTAGTGACAGACATCAGGAGGGGCTGAATGGGGTCCTCCTGTTCCTGTGTAAAAGGCCTGTGGGGTTGAGTAGGCCTCCTCCTGTTCCGTATTACAACCTCGAGGGGCCGAATGGCCTCCTACTCTTCCTGAGTATCAGAGTCGAAGAGGGGATTAATGGGGCTCTCCTGTTCCTGTGTAACAGGCTCGAGGGGCCGAATGGGCCTCCTCCTGTTCCTGTGTAACAGGCTCGAGGAGCCGAATGGGCCTCCTCCTGTTCCTGTGTAACAGACACGAGGGGCTGAATGGGCCTCCTGTTCTTGTGTAACAGGCTCGAGGGGCTGAATGGGCCTCCTCCTGTTCCTGTGTAACAGGCTTAAGGGGCTGAATGGGCCTCCTGTTCCTGTGTAACAGTCTTGAGGAATGGCTGAATGGGATTCCTCTCGTTCCTGCGTAACTGACTCTTGGGGCTGAATGGGCCTCCTCCTGTTTCTGTGCAACGGGCTCAAGGGGCTGAATGGCTCTTTTCATGTCCCTGGGTAACAGACTAATGGGGCTAAATGGGCCTCCTGTTCCTGTGTAACAGGCTCAAGGGGCTGAATGGGTCTCCTCCTGTTCCTGTGTAACAGGCTCGAGGGGCTGAATGGGCCTCCTCCTGTTCCTGTGTAACAGGCTCGAGGGGCTGAATGGGCCTCCTCCTGTTCCTGTGTAACAGGTTCGAGGGGCTGAATGGGCCACCTCCTGTTCCTGTGTAACAGACTCGAGGGGCTGAATGGGCCTCCTCCTGTTCCTGTGTAACAGGCTTAAGGGGCTGAATGGGCCTCATCCTGTTCCTGTGTAACAGGCTCGAGGGGCTGACTGGGCCTCCTCCTGTTCCTGTGTAACAGACTCGACGAGGGGTTGAATGGGTCTCCTCCTGTTCCTGTGTAACAGGCCGGAGGGGCTGAATGGTCTCCTCATGTTCCTGTGGAACGGACTCGAGGGGCTGAATGAACCTCATCCTCTTCCTCTGCATCAGACTCGAGGAGGGTCTCAATGGGCGCCCTCCTGTTCCTTAGCAGACACGATGGGCTGAATGGCTATCTTTCTGCTTCTGTGTAACATGCTCGAGGGGCTGAATGGGCCTTCTCCTGTTCCTGTGTAACAGGTTTAAGGGGCTGACTGGGCCTCCTCCTGATCCTGTTTAAAAGAGTTGAGGGGCTGATTGGGCCTCCTCCTGTTCCTGTGTAACAGGCTCAAGGGGCTGAATGGGCCTCTACCAGTTCCTGTGTAACAGGGTCAAGGGGCTGAATGGGCATCCTCCTGTTCCTGAGTAACAGGGTCGAGGGGCTGAATGGGCCTCCTCCCTAACAGGGTCGAGGGGCTGACTGGACCTCCTCCTGATCCTGTTAGAAGAGTTGAGGGGCTGATTGGGCCTCCTCCTGTTCCTGTGTAACACGCTCGAGGAGGGGCTGATGGGCCTCCTCCTGTTCCTGTGTACAGGCTCGAGGGGCTGAATGGGCCTCCTCATGTTCCTGTGGAACGGACTCGAGGGGCTGAATGAACCTCATCCTCAGTAACAGACTCGAGGAGCTGAATGGGCCTCCTCCTGTTCCTGTGTAACAGTCTCGAGGGGCTGAATGGGCCTCCTCCTGTTCCTGTGTAACAGGCTCGAAGAGCTGAATGGGCCTCCTCCTGTTCCTGAGTAACAGACTCGAGGGGCTGAATGGGTCTCCTCCTGTTCCTGTGTAACAGGCCGGAGGGGCTGAATGGCCTCCTCATGTTCCTGTGGAACGGACTCGAGGGGCTGAATGGGCCTCCTCCTGTTCCTGTGTAACAGGCTCGAGGGGCTGAATGGGCCTCCTCATGTTCCTGTGGAACGGACTCGAGGGGCTGAATGAACCTCATCCTCTTCCTCTGCATCAGACTCGAGGAGGGTCTCAATGGGCGCCCTCCTGTTCCTTAGCAG
Source organism: Scyliorhinus canicula (assembly GCF_902713615.1). Lineage (NCBI taxonomy): Eukaryota > Metazoa > Chordata > Chondrichthyes > Carcharhiniformes > Scyliorhinidae > Scyliorhinus > Scyliorhinus canicula. The sequence continues at coordinate 3,695 of NW_024055650.1, read as the reverse complement.
ACTCGATGGGCTGAATGGCTATCTTTCTGCTTCTGTGTAACAGACTCGAGGGGCTGAATGTGCCTTTTCCTGTTCCTCTGTAACAGGCTCGAGGGGCTGAATGGGCGTCCTGTTCCTGTGTAACAGGTTTGAGGGGCTGACTGGGCCTCCTCCTGATCCTGTTTAAAAGAGTTGAGGGGCTGAATGGGCCCCTCCTGTTCCTGTGTACCAGGCTTAAGGGGCTGAATGGGCCTCCTCCTGTTCCTGTGTACCAGGCTTAAGGGGCTGAATGGGCCTCCTGTTCCTGTGTAACAGGTTCGAGGGGCTGACTGGGCCTCCTCCTGATCCTGTGTAACAGAATCGAGGTGAGGGGCTGATAGGGCCTCCTCCTGTTCCTGTGGAACAGATTCACCGAGAGACAGAATGCGCCTCCTGCTGTTCCTGTATATCAGGTTCGAGGAGGGGCTGTATGGGCCTACAGTTGCTGTGCAACAGTATCGAACAGCTGAAAGGCCCTCCTGTTCCTGTGTAACAGTATCGAAAGGACCTCCTCCTGTTCCTGTGTAACAGGCTAGAGGGGCTGAATGGGCCTCCTCCTGTTCCTGTGTAACAGGCTCGAGGGGCTGAATGGGCCTCCTCCTGTTCCTGTGTAACAGGCTCGAGGGGCTGAATGGGCCTCCTCCTGTTCCTGTGTAACAGGCTGGAGGGACTGAATGGGCCTCCTCCTGTTCCTGTGTAACAGGCTCGAGGGGCTGAATGGGCCTCCTCCTGTTCCTGTGTGACAGACACGAGGGGCTGAATGTGCCTCCTGTTCCTGTGTAACAGACACGATGGGCTGAATGGGCCTCCTCCTCTTTCTTAGTGACAGATATCAGGAGGGGCTGAATGGGGTCCTCCTGTTCCTGTGTAAAAGGCCTGTGGGGTTGAATAGGCCTCCTCCTGTTCCGTATTACAACCTCGAGGGGCCGAATGGCCTCCTACTCTTCCTATCAGAGTCGAAGAGGGGATTAATGGGGCTCTCCTGTTCCTGTGTAACAGGCTCGAGGGGCCGAATGGGCCTCCTCCTGTTCCTGTGTAACAGGCTCGAGGAGCCGAATGGGCCTCCTCCTGTTCCTGTGTAACAGACACGAGGGGCTGAATGGGCCTCCAGTTCTTGTGTAACAGGCTCGAGGGGCTGAATGGGCCTCCTCCTGTTCCTGTGTAACAGGCTTAAGGGGCTGAATGGGCCTCCTGTTCCTGTGTAACAGTCTTGAGGAATGGCTGAATGGGATTCCTCTCGTTCCTGCGTAACTGACTCTTGGGGCTGAAAGGGCATCCTCCTGTTTCTGTGCAACGGGCTCAAGGGGCTGAATGGCTCTTTTCATGTCCCTGGGTAACAGACTAATGGGGCTAAATGGGCCTCCTGTTCCTGTGTAACAGGCTCAAGGGGCTGAATGGGTCTCCTCCTGTTCCTGTGTAACAGGCTCGAGGGGCTGAATGGGCCTCCTCCTGTTCCTGTGTAACAGGCTCGAGGGGCTGAATGGGCCTCCTCCTGTTCCTGTGTAACAGGCTCGAGGGGCTGAATGAGCCTCCTCCTGTTCCTGTGTAACAGGCTCGAGGGGCTGAATGGGCCTCCTCCTGTTCCTGTGTAACAGGCTCGAGGGGCTGAATGGGCCTCCTCCTGTTCCAGTGTAACAGACTCGAGGGGCTGAATGGGCCTCCTCCTGTTCCTGTGTAACAGGCTTAAGGGGCTGAATGGGCCTCCTCCTGTTCCTGTGTAACAGGCTCGAGGGGCTGACTGGGCCTCCTCCTGTTCCTGTGTAACAGACTCGACGAGGGGTTGAATGGGTCTCCTCCTGTTCCTGTGTAACAGGCCGGAGGGGCTGAATGGTCTCCTCATGTTCCTGTGGAATGGACTCGAGGGGCTGAATGAACCTCATCCTCTTCCTCTGCATCAGACTCGAGGAGGGTCTCAATGGGCGCCCTCCTGTTCCTTAGCAGACACGATGGGCTGAATGGCTATCTTTCTGCTTCTGTGTAACATGCTCGAGGGGCTGAATGGGCCTTCTCCTGTTCCTGTGTAACAGGTTTAAGGGGCTGACTGGGCCTCCTCCTGATCCTGTTTAAAAGAGTTGAGGGGCTGATTGGGCCTCCTCCTGTTCCTGTGTAACAGGCTCAAGGGGCTGAATGGGCCTCTACCAGTTCCGGTGTAACAGGCTCAAGGGGCTGAATGGGCATCCTCCTGTTCCTGAGTAACAGGGTCGAGGGGCTGAATGGGCCTCCTACTGTTCCTAACAGGGTCGAGGGGCTGAATGGGCCTCCTCCTGTTCCTGTGTAACAGGCTCGAGGAGGGGCTGATAGGCCTCCTCCTGTTCCTGTGTACAGGCTCGAGGAGGGGCTGAATGGGTCTCCTCCTGTTCCTGAGTAACAGACTCGAGGGGCTGAATGGGTCTCCTCCTGTTCCTGTGTAACAGGCCGGAGGGGCTGAATGGCCTCCTCATGTTCCTGTGGAACGGACTCGAGGGGCTGAATGGGCCTCCTCCTGTTCCTGTGTAACAGGCTCGAGGGGCTGAATGGGCCTCCTCATGTTCCTGTGGAACGGACTCGAGGGGCTGAATGAACCTCATCCTCTTCCTCTGCATCAGACTCGAGGAGGGTCTCAATGGGCGCCCTCCTGTTCCTTAGCAGACTCGATGGGCTGAATGGCTATCTTTCTGCTTCTGTGTAACAGACTCGAGTGGCTGAATGTGCCTTCTCCTGTTCCTCTGTAACAGGCTCGAGGGGCTGAATGGGCGTCCTGTTCCTGTGTAACAGGTTTGAGGGGCTGACTGGGCCTCCTCCTGATCCTGTTTAAAAGAGTTGAGGGGCTGAATGGGCCTCCTCCTGTTCCTGTGTAACAGAATCGAGGTGAGGGGCTGAATGGGCTCCCTCCAGTTCCTGTGTAACAGGCTCGAGGGGCTGAATGGGCCTCCTCCTGTTCCTGTGTAACAGGCTCGAGGGGCTGAATGGGCCTCCTCCAGTTCCTGTGTAACAGGCTCGAGGGGCTGAATGGGCCTCCTCATGTTCCTGTGGAACGGACTCGAGGGGCTGAATGAACCTCATCCTCAGTAACAGACTCGAGGAGCTGAATGGGCCTCCTCCTGTTCCTGTGTAACAGTCTCGAGGGGCTGAATGGGCCTCCTCCTGTTCCTGTGTAACAGGCTCGAAGAGCTGAATGGGCCTCCTCCTGTTCCTGAGTAACAGACTCGAGGGGCTGAATGGGTCTCCTCCTGTTCCTGTGTAACAGGCCGGAGGGGCTGAATGGCCTCCTCATGTTCCTGTGGAACGGACTCGAGGGGCTGAATGGGCCTCCTCCTGTTCCTGTGTAACAGGCTCGAGGGGCTGAATGGGCCTCCTCATGTTCCTGTGGAACGGACTCGAGGGGCTGAATGAACCTCATCCTCTTCCTCTGCATCAGACTCGAGGAGGGTCTCAATGGGCGCCCTCCTGTTCCTTAGCAGACTCGATGGGCTGAATGGCTATCTTTCTGCTTCTGTGTAACAGACTCGAGGGGCTGAATGTGCCTTTTCCTGTTCCTCTGTAACAGGCTCGAGGGGCTGAATGGGCGTCCTGTTCCTGTGTAACAGGTTTGAGGGGCTGACTGGGCCTCCTCCTGATCCTGTTTAAAAGAGTTGAGGGGCTGAATGGGCCCCTCCTGTTCCTGTGTACCAGGCTTAAGGGGCTGAATGGGCCTCCTC
>NW_024055649.1:0-27813 GCF_902713615.1 Scyliorhinus canicula | reverse complement strand
CCCCTCCTCGAGTCTGATGCAGAGGAAGAGGATGAGGTTCATTCAACCCCTCGAGTCCGTTCCACAGGAACATGAGGAGGCCATTCAGCCCCTCCGGCCTGTTACACAGGAACAGGAGGAGAACCATTCAACCCCTCGTCGAGTCTGTTACACAGGAACAGGAGGAGGCCCAATCAGCCCCTCGAGCTTGTTACACAGGAACAGGAGGAGGCCCATTCAGCCCCTCGAGCCTGTTACTCAGGAACAGGAGGAGGCCCAATCAGCCCCTCGAGTCTGTTACAGAGGAACAGGAGACCCATTCAGCCCCTCCTCGAGCCTGTTACACAGGAACAGGAGGAGCCCATTCAGCCCCTCGACCCTGTTAGGAACAGGAGTAGGCCCATTCAGCCCCTCGACCCTGTTACTCAGGAACAGGAGGATGCCCATTCAGCCCCTCGAGTCTGTTACACAGGAACAGGAGGAGGCCCATTCAGCCCCTCGAGTCTGTTACACAGGAACAGGAGGCCCATTCAGCCCCTTGAGCCTGTTACACAGGAACTGGTAGAGGCCCATTCAGCCCCTTGAGCCTGTTACACAGCAACAGGAGGAGGCCCATTCAGCCCCTTGAGCCTGTTACACAGGAACAGGAGGCCCATTCAGCCCCTCGAGCCTGTTACACAGGAACTGGAGGAGGCCCATTCAGCCCCTCGAGCCTGTTACACAGGAACTGGAGGAGGCCCATTCAGCCCCTCGAGCCTGTTACACAGGAACAGGAGGAGGCCCATTCAGCCCCTCGAGCCTGTTACACAGGAACTGGAGGGTGCCCATTCAGCCCCTCACCTCGATTCTGTTACACAGGAACAGGAGGAGGCCCATTAAGCCCCTCAACTCTTTTAAACAGGATCAGGAGGAGGCCCAGTCAGCCCCTCAAACCTGTTACACAGGAACAGGACGCCCATTCAGCCCCTCGAGCCTGTTACAGAGGAACAGGAGAAGGCACATTCAGCCCCTCGAGTCTGTTACACAGAAGCAGAAAGATAGCCATTCAGCCCATCGAGTCTGCTAAGGAACAGGAGGGCGCCCATTGAGACCCTCCTCGAGTCTGATGCAGAGGAAGAGGATGAGGTTCATTCAGCCCCTCGAGTCCGTTCCACAGGAACATGAGGAGGCCCATTCAGCCCCTCGAGCCTGTTACACAGGAACAGGAGGAGGCCCATTCAGCCCCTCGAGTCCGTTCCACAGGAACATGAGGAGGCCATTCAGCCCCTCCGGCCTGTTACACAGGAACAGGAGGAGACCCATTCAGCCCCTCGAGTCTGTTACTCAGGAACAGGAGGAGACCCATTCAGCCCCTCCTCGAGCCTGTACACAGGAACAGGAGGAGGCCTATCAGCCCCTCCTCGAGCCTGTTACACAGGAACAGGAGGAGGCCCATTCAGCCCCTCGACCCTGTTAGGAACAGTAGGAGGCCCATTCAGCCCCTCGACCCTGTTACTCAGGAACAGGAGGATGCCCATTCAGCCCCTTGAGCCTGTTACACCGGAACTGGTAGAGGCCCATTCAGCCCCTTGAGCCTGTTACACAGGAACAGGAGGAGGCCCAATCAGCCCCTCAACTCTTTTAAACAGGATCAGGAGGAGGCCCAGTCAGCCCCTTAAACCTGTTACACAGGAACAGGAGAAGGCCCATTCAGCCCCTCGAGCATGTTACACAGAAGCAGAAAGATAGCCATTCAGCCCATCGTGTCTGCTAAGGAACAGGAGGGCGCCCATTGAGACCCTCCTCGAGTCTGATGCAGAGGAAGAGGATGAGGTTCATTCAGCCCCTCGAGTCCATTCCACAGGAACATGAGGAGACCATTCAGCCCCTCCGGCCTGTTACACAGGAACAGGAGGAGACCCATTCAACCCCTCGTCGAGTCTGTTACACAGGAACAGGAGGAGGCCCAGTCAGCCCCTCGAGCCTGTTACACAGGAACAGGAGGAGGCCCATTCAGCCCCTTAAGCCTGTTACACAGGAACAGGAGGAGGCCCATTCAGCCCCTCGAGTCTGTTACACTGGAACAGGAGGAGGCCCATTCAGCCCCTCGAGCCTGTTACACAGGAACAGGAGGAGGCCCATTCAGCCCCTCGAGCCTGTTACACAGGAACAGGAGGAGGCTCATTCAGCCCCTCGAGCCTGTTACACAGGAACAGGAGGAGGCCCATTCAGCCCCTCGAGCCTGTTACACAGGAACAGGAGGAGGCCCATTCAGCCCCTCGAGCCTGTTACACAGGAACAGGAGGAGACCCATTCAGCCCCTTGAGCCTGTTACACAGGAACAGGAGGCCCATTTAGCCCCATTAGTCTGTTACCCAGGGACATGAAAAGAGCCATTCAGCCCCTTGAGCCCGTTGCACAGAAACAGGAGGATGCCCTTTCAGCCCCAAGAGTCAGTTACGCAGGAACGAGAGGAATCCCATTCAGCCATTCCTCAAGACTGTTACACAGGAACAGGAGGCCCATTCAGCCCCTTAAGCCTGTTACACAGGAACAGGAGGAGGCCCATTCAGCCCCTCGAGCCTGTTACACAAGAACTGGAGGCCCATTCAGCCCCTCGTGTCTGTTACACAGGAACAGGAGGAGGCCCATTCGGCTCCTCGAGCCTGTTACACAGGAACAGGAGGAGGCCCATTCGGCCCCTCGAGCCTGTTACACAGGAACAGGAGAGCCCCATTAATCCCCTCTTCGACTCTGATAGGAAGAGTAGGAGGCCATTCGGCCCCTCGAGGTTGTAATACGGAACAGGAGGAGGCCTATTCAACCCCACAGGCCTTTTACACAGGAACAGGAGGACCCCATTCAGCCCCTCCTGATATCTGTCACTAAGAAAGAGGAGGAGGCCCATTCAGCCCATCGTGTCTGTTACACAGGAACAGGAGGCACATTCAGCCCCTCGTGTCTGTCACACAGGAACAGGAGGAGGCCCATTCAGCCCCTCGAGCCTGTTACACAGGAACAGGAGGAGGCCCATTCAGCCCCTCCAGCCTGTTACACAGGAACAGGAGGAGGCCCATTCAGCCCCTCGAGCCTGTTACACAGGAACAGGAGGAGGCCCATTCAGCCCCTCGAGCCTGTTACACAGGAACAGGAGGAGGCCCATTCAGCCCCTCTAGCCTGTTACACAGGAACAGGAGGAGGTCCTTTCGATACTGTTACACAGGAACAGGAGGGCCTTTCAGCTGTTCGATACTGTTGCACAGCAACTGTAGGCCCATACAGCCCCTCCTCGAACCTGATATACAGGAACAGCAGGAGGCGCATTCTGTCTCTCGGTGAATCTGTTCCACAGGAACAGGAGGAGGCCCTATCAGCCCCTCACCTCGATTCTGTTACACAGGAACAGGAGGAGGCGCATTCAGCCCCTCGACTCTGTTAAACAGGATCAGGAGGAGGCCCAGTCAGCCCCTCGAACCTGTTACACAGGAACAGGAGGCCCATTCAGCCCCTTAAGCCTGGTACACAGGAACAGGAGGAGGCCCATTCAGCCCCTTAAGCCTGGTACACAGGAACAGGAGGGGCCCATTCAGCCCCTCAACTCTTTTAAACAGGATCAGGAGGAGGCCCAGTCAGCCCCTCAAACCTGTTACACAGGAACAGGACGCCCATTCAGCCCCTCGAGCCTGTTACAGAGGAACAGGAAAAGGCACATTCAGCCCCTCGAGTCTGTTACACAGAAGCAGAAAGATAGCCATTCAGCCCATCGAGTCTGCTAAGGAACAGGAGGGCGCCCATTGAGACCCTCCTCGAGTCTGATGCAGAGGAAGAGGATGAGGTTCATTCAGCCCCTCGAGTCCGTTCCACAGGAACATGAGGAGGCCCATTCAGCCCCTCGAGCCTGTTACACAGGAACAGGAGGAGGCCCATTCAGCCCCTCGAGTCCGTTCCACAGGAACATGAGGAGGCCATTCAGCCCCTCCGGCCTGTTACACAGGAACAGGAGGAGACCCATTCAGCCCCTCGAGTCTGTTACTCAGGAACAGGAGGAGGCCCATTCAGCTCTTCGAGCCTGTTACACAGGAACAGGAGGAGGCCCATTCAGCCCCTCGAGACTGTTACACAGGAACAGGAGGAGGCCCATTCAGCTCCTCGAGTCTGTTACTGAGGATGAGGTTCATTCAGCCCCTCGAGTCCGTTCCACAGGAACATGAGGAGGCCCATTCAGCCCCTCGAGCCTGTACACAGGAACAGGAGGAGGCCCATCAGCCCCTCCTCGAGCGTGTTACACAGGAACAGGAGGAGGCCCAATCAGCCCCTCAACTCTTCTAACAGGATCAGGAGGAGGTCCAGTCAGCCCCTCGACCCTGTTAGGGAGGAGGCCCATTCAGCCCCTCGACCCTGTTACTCAGGAACAGGAGGATGCCCATTCAGCCCCTTGACCCTGTTACACAGGAACTGGTAGAGGCCCATTCAGCCCCTTGAGCCTGTTACACAGGAACAGGAGGAGGCCCAATCAGCCCCTCAACTCTTTTAAACAGGATCAGGAGGAGGCCCAGTCAGCCCCTTAAACCTGTTACACAGGAACAGGAGAAGGCCCATTCAGCCCCTCGAGCATGTTACACAGAAGCAGAAAGATAGCCATTCAGCCCATCGTGTCTGCTAAGGAACAGGAGGGCGCCCATTGAGACCCTCCTCGAGTCTGATGCAGAGGAAGAGGATGAGGTTCATTCAGCCCCTCGAGTCCGTTCCACAGGAACATGAGGAGACCATTCAGCCCCTCCGGCCTGTTACACAGGAACAGGAGGAGACCCATTCAACCCCTCGTCGAGTCTGTTACACAGGAACAGGAGGAGGCCCAGTCAGCCCCTCGAGCCTGTTACACAGGAACAGGAGGAGGCCCATTCAGCCCCTTAAGCCTGTTACACAGGAACAGGAGGAGGCCCATTCAGCCCCTCGAGTCTGTTACACAGGAACAGGAGGAGGCCCATTCAGCCCCTCGAACCTGTTACACAGGAACAGGAGGAGGCCCATTCAGCCCCTCGAGCCTGTTACACAGGAACAGGAGGAGGCCCATTCAGCCCCTCGAGCCTGTTACACAGGAACAGGAGGAGACCCATTCAGCCCCTTGAGCCTGTTACACAGGAACAGGAGGCCCATTTAGCCCCATTAGTCTGTTACCCAGGGACATGAAAAGAGCCATTCAGCCCCTTGAGCCCGTTGCACAGAAACAGGAGGAGGCCCATTCAGCCCCAAGAGTCAGTTACGCAGGAACGAGAGGAATCCCATTCAGCCATTCCTCAAGACTGTTACACAGGAACAGGAGGCCCATTCAGCCCCTTAAGCCTGTTACACAGGAACAGGAGGAGGCCCATTCAGCCCCTCGAGCCTGTTACACAAGAACAGGAGGCCCATTCAGCCCCTCGTGTCTGTTACACAGGAACAGGAGGAGGCCCATTCGGCTCCTCGAGCCTGTTACACAGGAACAGGAGGAGGCCCATTCGGCCCCTCGAGCCTGTTACACAGGAACAGGAGAGCCCCATTAATCCCCTCTTCGACTCTGATACTCAGGAAGAGTAGGAGGCCATTCGGCCCCTCGAGGTTGTAATACGGAACAGGAGGAGGCCTACTCAACCCCACAGGCCTTTTACACAGGAACAGGAGGACCCCATTCAGCCCCTCCTGATGTCTGTCACTAAGAAAGAGGAGGAGGCCCATTCAGCCCATCGTGTCTGTTACACAGGAACAGGAGGCCCATTCAGCCCCTCGTGTCTGTCACACAGGAACAGGAGGAGGCCCATTCAGCCCCTCGAGCCTGTTACACAGGAACAGGAGGAGGCCCATTCAGCCCCTCCAGCCTGTTACACAGGAACAGGAGGAGGCCCATTCAGCCCCTCGAGCCTGTTACACAGGAACAGGAGGAGGCCCATTCAGCCCCTCGAGCCTGTTACACAGGAACAGGAGGAGGCCCATTCAGCCCCTCGAGCCTGTTACACAGGAACAGGAGGAGGCCCATTCAGCCCCTCTAGCCTGTTACACAGGAAAAGGAGGAGGCCCTTTCGATTCTGTTACACAGGAACAGGAGGGCCTTTCAGCTGTTCGATACTGTTGCACAGCAACTGTAGGCCCATACAGCCCCTCCTCGAACCTGATATACAGGAACAGCAGGAGGCGCATTCTGTCTCTCGGTGAATCTGTTCCACAGGAACAGGAGGAGGCCCAATCAGCCCCTCAACTCTTTTAAACAGGATCAGGAGGAGGCCCAGTCAGCCCCTCGACCCTGTTAGGAACAGGAGGAGGCCCATTCAGCCCCTCGACCCTGTTACTCAGGAACAGGAGGATGCCCATTCAGCCCCTCGAGCCTGTTACACAGGAACAGGAGGAGGCCCAGTCAGCCCCTCAAACCTGTTACACAGGAACAGGACGCCCATTCAGCCCCTCGAGCCTGTTACAGAGGAACAGGAAAAGGCACATTCAGCCCCTCGAGTCTGTTACACAGAAGCAGAAAGATAGCCATTCAGCCCATCGAGTCTGCTAAGGAACAGGAGGGCGCCCATTGAGACCCTCCTCGAGTCTGATGCAGAGGAAGAGGATGAGGTTCATTCAGCCCCTCGAGTCCGTTCCACAGGAACATGAGGAGGCCCATTCAGCCCCTCGAGCCTGTTACACAGGAACAGGAGGAGGCCCATTCAGCCCCTCGAGTCCGTTCCACAGGAACATGAGGAGGCCATTCAGCCCCTCCGGCCTGTTACACAGGAACAGGAGGAGACCCATTCAGCCCCTCGAGTCTGTTACTCAGGAACAGGAGGAGGCCCATTCAGCTCTTCGAGCCTGTTACACAGGAACAGGAGGAGGCCCATTCAGCTCCTCGAGTCTGTTACTGAGGATGAGGTTCATTCAGCCCCTCGAGTCCGTTCCACAGGAACATGAGGAGGCCCATTCAGCCCCTCGAGCCTGTACACAGGAACAGGAGGAGGCCCATCAGCCCCTCCTCGAGCCTGTTACACAGGAACAGGAGGAGGCCCAATCAGCCCCTCAACTCTTAAACAGGATCAGGAGGAGGCCCAGTCAGCCCCTCGACCCTGTTAGGAACAGGAGGAGGCCCATTCAGCCCCTCGACCCTGTTACTCAGGAACAGGAGGATGCCCATTCAGCCCCTTGAGCCTGTTACACAGGAACTGGTAGAGGCCCATTCAGCCCCTTGAGCCTTTTACACAGGAACAGGAGGAGGCCCAATCAGCCCCTCAACTCTTTTAAACAGGATCAGGAGGAGACCCAGTCAGCCCCTTAAACCTGTTACACAGGAACAGGAGAAGGCCCATTCAGCCCCTCGAGCATGTTACACAGAAGCAGAAAGATAGCCATTCAGCCCATCGTGTCTGCTAAGGAACAGGAGGGCGCCCATTGAGACCCTCCTCGAGTCTGATAGAACATAGAACAGTACAGCACAGAACAGGCCCTTCGGCCCTCAATGTTGTGCCGAGCCATGATCACCCTACTCAAACCCACGTATCCACCCTATACCCGTAACCCAACAACCCCTGCTAACCTTACTTTTATTAGGACACTACGGGAAATTTAGCATGTCCAATCCACCTAACCCGCACATCTTTGGACTGTGGGAGGAAACCGGAGCACCCGGAGGAAACCCACGCACACAGGGGGAGGACGTGCAGACTCCACACAGACAGTGACCCAGCCGGGAATTGAACCTGGGACCCTGGAGCTGTGAAGCATTTATGCTAACCACCATGCTACCCTGATGCAGAGGAAGAGGATGAGGTTCATTCAGCCCCTCGAGTCCGTTCCACAGGAACATGAGGAGACCATTCAGCCCCTCCGGCCTGTTACACAGGAACAGGAGGAGACCCATTCAACCCCTCGTCGAGTCTGTTACACAGGAACAGGAGGAGGCCCAGTCAGCCCCTCGAGCCTGTTACACAGGAACAGGAGGAGGCCCATTCAGCCCCTCGAGTCTGTTACACAGGAACAGGAGGAGGCCCATTCAGCCCCTTAAGCCTGTTACACAGGAACAGGAGGAGGCCCATTCAGCCCCTCGAGTCTGTTACACAGGAACAGGAGGAGGCCCATTCAGCCCCTCGAGCCTGTTACACAGGAACAGGAGGAGGCCCATTCAGCCCCTCGAGCCTGTTACACAGGAACAGGAGGAGGCCCATTCAGCCCCTCGAGCCTGTTACACAGGAACAGGAGGAGGCCCATTCAGCCCCTCGAGCCTGTTACACAGGAACAGGAGGAGGCCCATTCAGCCCCTCGAGCCTGTTACACAGGAACAGGAGGAGACCCATTCAGCCCCTTGTGTCTGTTACACAGGAACAGGAGGAGGCCCATTCAGCCCCTCTAGCCTGTTACACAGGAACAGGAGGAGGCCCATTCAGCCCCTCGAGCCTGTTACTCAGGAACAGGAGGAGGCCCATTCAGCCCCTCGAGCCTGTTACACAGGAACAGGAGGAGGCCCATTCAGCCCCTCGAGTCTGTTACACAGGAACAGGAGAAGGCACATTTAGCCCATCGTGTCAGTTACACAGGAACAGGAGGAGGCCCATTCAGCCCCTCGAGCCTGTTACACAGGAACAGGAGGGAGCCCATTCAGGCCCTCGAGCCTGTTACACCGGAACAGGAGGCCCATCCAGCCCCTCGAGCCTGTTACACAGGAACAGGAGGAGGCCTATTCAGCCCCTCGAGTCTGTTACACAGGAACAGGAGGAGGCCCATTCAGCCCCTCGAGCCTGTTACAGAGGAACAGGGGGAGGCCCATTCAGCCCCTCGAGCCTGTTACACAGGAACAGGAGGAGGCCCATTCAACCCCTCTAGCCTGTTACAGAGGACCAGGAGGAGGCCCATTCGGCCCCTCGAGCCTGCTTCACAGGAACAGGAGGAGGCCCATTCAGCCCCTCGAGCCTGTTACTCAGGAACAGGAGGAGGCCCATTCAGCCCCTCGAGCCTGTTACACAGGAACAGGAGGAGGACAATTCAATCCCTCCTCGATACGGTTACACAGGAACAGGAGGAGGCCCATTCAGCCCCTCGAGTCTGTTACACAGGAACAGGAGAAGGCACATTTAGCCCATCGTGTCAGTTACACAGGAACAGGAGGTTGCCCATTCAGCCCCTCTAGCCCATTACACAGGAACAGGAGGAGGTCCATTCAGCCCCTCGAGCCTGTTACACAGGAACAGGAGGTTTATTCAGCCCCTCGAGTCTGTTCCACAGGAACAGGAGGAGGCCCATTCAGCCCCTCGATCCTGTTACACAGGAACAGGAGGAGGCCCATTCAGCCCCTCGAGCCTGTTCCACCGGAACAGGAGGCCCATCCAGCCCCTCCAATATGTTAAATAGGACCAGAAGATTTCCCATTCAGCCTCTCGAGCCTGTTACACAGGAACAGGAGGAGGCCCATTCAGCCCCTCGAGCCTGTTACACAGGAACAGGAGGAGGCCCATTCAGCCCCTCGAGTCTGTTACACAGGAACAGGAGGAGGCCCATTCAGCCCCTCGAACCTGTTACACAGGAACAGGAGGAGGCCCATTCAGCCCCTCGAGCCTGTTACACAGGAACAGGAGGAGGCCCATTCAGCCCCTCGAGCCTGTTACACAGGAACAGGAGGAGGCCCATTCAGCCCCTCGAGCCTGTTACACAGGAACAGGAGGAGACCCATTCAGCCCCTTGAGCCTGTTACACAGGAACAGGAGGCCCATTTAGCCCCATTAGTCTGTTACCCAGGGACATGAAAAGAGCCATTCAGCCCCTTGAGCCCGTTGCACAGAAACAGGAGGATGCCCTTTCAGCCCCAAGAGTCAGTTACGCAGGAACGAGAGGAATCCCATTCAGCCATTCCTCAAGACTGTTACACAGGAACAGGAGGCCCATTCAGCCCCTTAAGCCTGTTACACAGGAACAGGAGGAGGCCCATTCAGCCCCTCGAGCCTGTTACACAAGAACAGGAGGCCCATTCAGCCCCTCGTGTCTGTTACACAGGAACAGGTGGAGGCCCATTCGGCTCCTCGAGCCTGTTACACAGGAACAGGAGGAGGCCCATTCAGCCCCTCTTCGACTCTGATACTCAGGAAGAGTAGGAGGCCATTCGGCCCCTCGAGGTTGTAATACGGAACAGGAGGAGGCCTATTCAACCCCACAGGCCTTTTACACAGGAACAGGAGGACCCCATTCAGCCCCTCCTGATGTCTGTCACTAAGAAAGAGGAGGAGGCCCATTCAGCCCATCGTGTCTGTTACACAGGAACAGGAGGCCCATTCAGCCCCTCGTGTCTGTCACACAGGAACAGGAGGAGGCCCATTCAGCCCCTCGAGCCTGTTACACAGGAACAGGAGGAGGCCCATTCAGCCCCTCCAGCCTGTTACACAGGAACAGGAGGAGGCCCATTCAGCCCCTCAAGCCTGTTACACAGGAACAGGAGGAGGCCCATTCAGCCCCTCGAGCCTGTTACACAGGAACAGGAGGAGGCCCATTCAGCCCCTCTAGCCTGTTACACAGGAACAGGAGGAGGCCCTTTCGATTCTGTTACACAGGAACAGGAGGGCCTTTCAGCTGTTCGATACTGTTGCACAGCAACTGTAGGCCCATACAGCCCCTCCTCGAACCTGATATACAGGAACAGCAGGAGGCGCATTCTGTCTCTCGGTGAATCTGTTCCACAGGAACAGGAGGAGGCCCTATCAGCCCCTCACCTCGATTCTGTTACACAGGAACAGGAGGAGGCGCATTCAGCCCCTCGACTCTGTTAAACAGGATCAGGAGGAGGCCCAGTCAGCCCCTCGAACCTGTTACACAGGAACAGGAGGCCCATTTAGGCCCTTAAGCCTGGTACACAGGAACAGGAGGAGGCCCATTCAGCCCCTTAAGCCTGGTACACAGGAACAGGAGGGGCCCATTCAGCCCCTTAAGCCTGGTACACAGGAACAGGAAGAGGCCCATTCAGCCCCTCGAGCCTGTTGCACAGGAACTGGAGGAGGCCCATTCAGCCCTTCGAGCCTGTTACACAGGAACAGGAGGAGGCCCATTCAGCTCTTCGAGCCTGTTACACAGGAACAGGAGGAGGCCCATTCAGCCCCTCGAGACTGTTACACAGGAACAGGAGGAGGCCCATTCAGCCCCTCGAGACTGTTACACAGGAACAGGAGGAGGCCCATTCAGCCCCTGGAGACTGTTACACAGGAACAGGAGGGAGCCCATTCAGCCCCTCGAGTCTGTTACACAGGAACAGGAGGAGGCCCATTCAGCCCCTCGAGACTGTTACACAGGAACAGGAGGAGGCCCATTCAGCCCCTCGAGACTGTTACACAGGAACAGGAGGAGGCCCATTCAGCCCCTCGAGTCTGTTCCACAGGAACAGGAGGATGCCCATTCAGCCTCTTGAGTCTGTTACTCAGGAACAGGAGGAGGCCCATTCAGCCCCTCGAGCCTGTTACACAGGAACAGGAGGTGGCTCATTCAGCCCCTCGACCCTGTTACTCAGGAACAGTAGTGCCATTCAGCCCCTCGAGCCTGTTACACAGGAACAGGAAGAGGCCCATTCAGCCCCTCGAGCCTGTTACAGAGGAACTGGTAGAGACCCATTCAGCCCCTCGAGCCTGTTACACAGGAACTGGTAGTGGCCCATTCAGCCTTTCGAGCCTTTTACATCGAAACAGAAGGAGGATCATTCAGACCCTTGAGCTTGTAACACTGAACTGGAGGAGGCCTATTCAAACCATCGGGGTTTTTACACTGGAACATGAGGAGGCCCATTCAGCCCCTCGAGCCTGTTGCACAGGAACTGGAGGAGGCCCATTCAGCCCTTCGAGCCTGTTACACAGGAACAGGAGGAGGCCCATTCAGGTCTTCGAGCCTGTTACACAGGAACAGGAGGAGGCCCATTCAGCCCCTCGAGCCTGTTACACAGGAACAGGAGGAGGCCCATTCAGCCCCTCCAGACTGTTACACAGGAACAGGAGGAGGCCCATTCAGCCCCTCGAGACTGTTACACAGGAACAGGAGGGAGCCCATTCAGCCCCTCGAGACTGTTGCACAGGAACAGGAGGAGGCCCATTCAGCCCCTCGAGACTGTTACACAGGAACAGGAGGGAGCCCATTCAGCCCCTCGAGTCTGTTACACAGGAACAGGAGGGAGCCCATTCAGCCCCTCGAGTCTGTTACACAGGAACAGGAGGAGGCCCATTCAGCCCCTCGAGTCTGTTACACAGGAACAGGAGGAGGCCCAATCAGCCCCTCGAGTCTGTTACACAGGAACAGGAGGAGGCCCATTCAGCCCCTCGAGCATGTTACACAGGGACAGGAGGCCCATTCAGCCTTTTGAGTCTGTTACTCAGGAACAGGAGGAGGCACATTCGGCCCCTCGACCCTGTTACTCAGGAACAGGAGTGCCATTCAGCCCCTCGACCCTGTTACTCAGGAACAGTAGTGCCATTCAGCCCCTCCAGTCTTTTACTCAGGAACAGGAGGATGCCCATTCAGCCCCTCCTCGAGTCTGTTACACAGGAACAGGAAGAGGCCCATTCAGCCCCTCGAACCTGTTACAGAGGAACTGGTAGAGACCCATTCAGCCCCTCGAGCCTGTTACACAGGAACTGGTAGAGGCCCATTCAGCCTTTCGAGCCTTTTACATCGAAACAGAAGGAGGATCATTCAGACCCTTGAGCTTGTAACACTGAACTGGAGGAGGCCTATTCAAACCATCGGGGTTTTTACACTGGAACATGAGGAGGCCCATTCAGCCCCTCGAGCCTGTTGCACAGGAACAGGAGGAGGCCCATTCAGCCCCTCGAGCCTGTTGCACAGGAACTGGAGGACGGCCATTCAGCCCCTCGAGTCTGTTACACAGGAACAGGAGGAGGCCCATTCAACCGCTAAAGCCTGTTTCACAGGAACAGGAAGATGGGGCCTGACGGTAGCATGGGGGGGTCTCACGGTAGCATGGTGGTTAGCATCAATGCTTCACAGCTCCAGGGTCCCAGGTTCAATTCCCGGCTGGGTCACTGTCTGTGTGGAGTCTGCACGTTCTCCCCGTGTGTGGGTGGGTTTCCTCCGGGTGCTCCGGTTTCCTCCCACAATCCAAAGATGTGCGGGTTAGGTGGATTGGCCATGATAAATTGCCTGTAGTGTAAGGTTAATGGGGGGATTGTTGGGTTACCGGTATAGGGTGGATACGTGGGTTTAAGTAGGGTGATCATTGCTCGGCACAACATCAAGGGCCGAAGGGCCTGTTCTGTGCTGTACTGTTCTATGTTCTATGGCCCTCGAATCTGGTGCACAGGAACAGGAGGAGGCCCATTCAGCCCCTCGAACCTTTTACTCGGGAATAGGAAGAGAGCCATTCAGCCCCTCGATTCAGTTACACAGGAACAAGAGGAATCCCATTCAGCCATTCCTCGAGCCACGTACACAAGAACAGGAGGAGGCCCATTCAGCCCCTCGAGCCTGTAAGACTGCAACAGGACGAAGCCCATTCCCAGAACCCTTCTCGTGCCAGTTACACAGGAACAGGAGGAGGCCCATTCAGCCCCTCGAGCCTGTTACACAGGAACAGGAGGAGGCCCATTCAGCCCCTCGTGTCTGTTACACAGGAACAGGAGGCTCATTCAGCCCCTCCTCGAGTCTGTTACACAGGAACAGGAGGAGGCCCATTCAGCCCCTCGAGCCTGTTACACAGGAACAGGAGGAGGCCCATTCAGCCCCTCAAGCCTGTTACACAGGAACAGGAGGGGCCTATTCAGCCCCTAGAGCCTGTTACACAGGAACAGGAGGAGGCCCATTCAGCCCCTCGAGCCTGTTACACAGGAACAAGAGGAGGCCCATTCAGCCCCTCGAGCCTGTAACACAGGAACAGGAGGAGGCCCATTCAGCCCCTCGAGCCTGTTGCACAGGAACAAGAGGAGGCCCATTCAGCCCCTCGAGCCTGTTACACAGGAGCTGGAGGAGGCCCATTCAGCCACTCGAGCCTGTTACACAGGAACAGGAGGAGGCCCATTCAGCCCCTCGAGCCTGTTACACAGGAACAGGAAGGCGCCCATTCAGCCCCTTGAGCCTGTTACATAGGAATAGAAGCCCATTCAGCCCATCGAGCCTGTTACACATGCACATGGAGGTCCCATTCGGCCCTTCGAGTCTGTTACACAGGAACAGGAGGAGACCCATTCAGCCCCTCGAGCCTGTTACACAAGAACAGGAGGAGGCCATTCAGCCCATCGAGTCTGTTACACATGCACATGGAGGTCCCATTCGGCCCCTCGAGTCTGTTACACAGGAACAGGAGGAGACCCATTCAGCCCCTCGAGCCTGTTACACAGGAACAAGAGGCCCATTCAGCCCCTCAAGCCTGTTACACAGGAACAGGAGGCCCATTCAGCCCCTCCTCGAGTCTGTTACACAGGAACAGGAAGGCGCCCATTCAGCCCCTTGAGCCTGTTACATAGGAATAGAAGCCCATTCAGCCCATCGAGTCTGTTACACATGCACATGGAGGTCCCATTCGGCCCCTCGAGTCTGTTACACAGGAACAAGAGGAGGCCCATTCAGCCCCTCTAGCCTGTTACACAGGAACAGGAGGAGGCCCATTCAGCCCCTCAAGCCTGTTACACAGGAACAGGAGGCCCATTCAGCCCCTCGAGCCTGTTACACAGGAACAGGAGGCCCATTCAGCTCCTCGAGCCTGTTACACAGGAACAGGAAGGCGCCCATTCAGCCCCTTGAGCCTGTTACATAGGAATAGAAGCCCATTCAGCCCATTGAGCCTGTTACACATGCACATGGAGGTCCCATTCGGCCCCTCGAGTCTGTTACACAGCAACAGGAGGAGACCCATTCAGCCCCTCGAGCCTGTTACACAAGAACAGGAGGAGGCCATTCAGCCCATCGTGTCTGTTACACATGCACATGGAGGTCCCATTCGGCCCCTCGAATCTGTTACACAGGAACAGGAGGAGACCCATTCAGCCCCTCGAGCCTGTTACACAGGAACAGGAGGAGGCCCATTCAGCCCCTCAAGCCTGTTACACACGAACAAGAGGCCCATTCAGCCCCTCAAGCCTGTTACACAGGAACAGGAGGCCCATTCAGCCCCTCCTCGAGTCTGTTACACAGGAACAGGAAGGCGCCCATTCAGCCCCTTGAGCCTGTTACATAGGAATAGAAGCCCATTCAGCCCATCGAGTCTGTTACACATGCACATGGAGGTCCCATTCGGCCCCTCGAGTCTGTTACACAGGAACAGGAGGGGACCCATTCAGCCCCTCGAGCCTGTTACACAAGAACAGGAGGAGGCCATTCAGCCCATCGAGTCTGTTACACATGCACATGGAGGTCCCATTCGGCCCCTCGAGTCTGTTACACAGGAACAGGAGGAGACCCATTCAGCCCCTCGAGCCTGTTACACAAGAACAGGAGGAGGCCATTCAGCCCCTCGAGCTTGCTACTCAGCTTGTCCTGTAAACATTAAAATAATTTACCAGGCAAATCCTGGGAAATAAGGGGCGTTTTTTTCAGGCCTCGCAGCCTCCTGTTCTTTGGCAGCGGGAGGTGACGTACTGATTGGCGTGGGATTCTCTGCTCCAATCGCTGTCAGTGGGATTGTCAGGCCTCCCAGCCTCCTGTTCTTTGGCAGCGGGAGGTGGCGTACTGATTGGCGTGGGATTCTCTGCTCCAATCGCTGTCAGTGGGATTGTCAGGCCTCCCAGCCTCCTGTTCTTTGGCAGCGGGAGGTGGCGTACTGATTGGCGTGGGATTCTCTGCTCCAATCGCTGTCAGTGGGATTGTCAGGCCTCCCAGCCTCCTGTTCTTTGGCAGCGGGAGGTGGCGTACTGATTGGCGTGGGATTCTCTGCTCCAATCGCTGTCAGTGGGATTGTCAGGCCTCCCAGCCTCCTGTTCTTTGGCAGCGGGAGGTGGCGTACTGATTGGCGTGGGATTCTCTGCTCCAATCGCTGTCAGTGGGATTGTCAGGCCTCCCAGCCTCCTGTTCTTTGGCAGCGGGAGGTGGCGTACTGATTGGCGTGGGATTCTCTGCTCCAATTGCTGTCAGTGGGATTGTCAGGCCTCCCAGCCTCCTGTTCTTTGGCAGCGGGAGGTGGCGTACTGATTGGCGTGGGATTCTCTGCTCCAATCGCTGTCAGTGGGATTTCCCCTTGGAAGCACCTTTTCCCACCGGGAAGCTCGCTGACAGGGGTGCTCTGCCGGCAGAACCAGCCAATCCAACTCCAGCCAAATTCCCGTTCAAGTACACTGGTGCCAACAATTGTTTTCCCACTGGGATATGTAAATGCGCGTAGCTTTCTGTTCAACACTGTCCTTGTATCAATCCATGCCAATGTCACCCTCCCTCTCTCTCTGCCCAGCTCAGCCTTCTCCACTCTCACTTTCCCAGTAGCTCTCTGTATCTCTTCATCATGAACAACTGTCACATCCTCCCCATCATCCAATTCCTGCAGTGCAGAAGGCCATTTGGCCCATTGAGACTGTACCGACTCTCTGAAAGAGCACCCTGTCTCACCCCACACCCATTAAGCACACCTAACCTATTGGACATTAGTGGGCAATTTAGCATGTCCAATCCACCTAACCTAACCATCTTTGGTCTGCGGGAGGAAATGTGATCTCCCGGAGGAAATGGAGGCAGACACGGAGAGAATGTACAAACTTCACAGACACCCAGAAGCAACAGAATCAAATCTGGGTGTCTGTCGCTGTGAGGCAGCAGGGCTAAATGCTGTACCACTGTGCCCTGGGGCTGATTTAGCTCACTGGGCTAAATTGCTGGCTTTTAAAGCAGACCATGCAGTTTTGTGACTATGCATTTTGGAACAGAGTGACACTCACTGGACCCTGGTGGATATATTCACTCTGCTCTCCAGAAGATTTAAGTGTATTCTGGCTCCCGGAAACCTGACCAATCACAAGCAAATCCCACGAGAATTCAACAGATGCTGCATTAAAGCTAAACCTTTTGTTCTCCACAATGTAAAGCGACACCTTCACACACACCTCCTGCCAGCTGTGTAACAAACCGCCAATAATCTGACCTCTTTCTCTGTATATTTAACTGTCATTATCTGACATTGTTAGACACGGTATGCACCTGTGAGTGTTTCTCTCTCTGTCTCTGTCTGTGTCTGTGAATCTCTCTGAAGGTGCGTGAACAAGGTGAGGACACTAAGACGTCTTACAACACTAGGTTAAAGTCCAACAGGTTTATTTCAAACACCAGCTTTGGGAGCGCTGCTCCTTCCTCAGTGAACGCCGGCATCTCCACATCAAGGTGAGGACAGAGGGGGCAGCAACAGCAAAGCAAGGCTCTGAGGCCAGCGGAAGCCCTGAGGTGACGAGCGAGCCTGCCGGGGTGAACAGCTGACGAGCAGCCAGGTGAATGGTTGAGTGGCAACTCAGTCTCCAGGGCTGAGGAGGACAGGCTAGCCAGCAATAAGGAGGCGTGATACGCCCAGCGCTGTGCCAAGATGAGCCATCTCCACCGTGCCTGTGAAGCATCGAGAGGAGCAGGTGAGTGGCTACTTGACCCAGCCAGGTGGATGTTAAAGGTCCTGTTAATGCTGTGTGTCGGCTCGTTCAAAATGGGGAAGAATTGATTCTGCCTTGTCAGCTGATTTGGCAAAGGACTCCTCCTATTGGAGGAAAGTGCTTATTTGTGTTGTTCCCAAAGCCAACCTGCCGTCTTCTTTTGCATTTCCTCTCAGAGGACGTGATAAGTCATCAGTGCCAAGTCTGAGAGCTAATTTCAGTGAATTTGCTGAGCTTGACATATAGCATTTGAAAAGTTATTAATGTTGTGGCTCAGGGAAGACTTCCTTTTTTAATAATCAATTTTAATGAGGTATTTTTGGCATTACAAACAGCAACAGTATAAAAACAATGTACAAAGAACAATAAACATAGTGCAATCTCCGACTCCCATTCCGCCAAGACCCGCATAATTCACCCCCTGTTCCACGCTATACTCACCCCCCCCCCCCCCCTCCCCGCCACTGACGATTCATTCTCCACAAATATGTCAATGGATGGTTGGCACCTCCGGGCGAACCCTAACACTGACCGTCTCAAGGTGAACTTAATCTTGTCCAGGCCGAGAAAGCTGGCCGTGTCAGTTAACCAGGTCTCCGATTTCGGGGGCTTTGAGTCCCTCCAAGCTAGCAGTATCCGTCTCCGGGCTACCAGGGAAGTAAAGGCCAGAACATCTGCCTGTTTCTGCTCCTGGATTCCCGGCTCTTCCAACACCCCGAAAATAGCCACCTCTGGACTCAGCGCCACCCTTATTTCAAAACTCTGGGCATGACGTCCGCAAACCCCGTCCAATATCCCCTAAGTTTTGGACACGCTCAGAATATGTGGACATGGGTCGCCGGTCCTCCCGCATATTTTACACTCCTGTCCGCTACCCCAAAGAATCTACTCATCCGGGCCACTGTCACGTGGGCCCAGTGGGTCTACCCATCCGGGCCACTGTCACGTGGGCCCCGTGGGTCTACTCATCCGGGCCACTGTCACGTGGGCCCGATGGGTCTACCCATCCGGGCCACTGTCACGTGGGCCCGGCGGGTCTACTCATCCGGGCCACTGTCACGTGGGCCCCGTGGGTCTACCCATCCGGGCCACTGTCACTTGGGCCCCGTGGGTCTACCCATCCGGGCCACTGTCACGTGGGCCCGATGGGTCTACTCATCCGGGCCACTGTCACGTGGGCCCCGTGGGTCTACTCATCCGGGCCACTGTCACGTGGGCTCCGTGGGTCTACTCATCCTGGCCACTGCCACGTGGGCCCGGCGGGTCTACCCATCCGAGCCACTGCCACGTGGGCTCCGTGGGTCTACCCATCCGGGCCACTGCCACGTGGGCTCCGTGGGTCTACTCATCCGGGCCACTGTCACGTGGGCTCCGTGGGTCTACCCATCCGGGCCACTGTCACGTGGGCCCCGTGGGTCTACCCATCCGGGCCACTGTCACGTGGGCCCCGTGGGTCTACCCATCCGGGCCACTGTCACGTGGGCCCCGTGGGTCTACCCATCCGGGCCACTGTCACGTGGGCCCGATGGACCACCTTGAATTGGATCAAGCTGAGCCTGGCATATGTAGCAGTCACGTTGACTCTGCTCAACGTGTCCGCCCATACGCTATCCTCCATCTCAACATCAAGCTCCTCCTCCCATTTACGCTTCAGCTCCTCGATCTGCATCTCCTCCGCCACCATGAGTTCTTTGTAGATGTCTGAGACGCTGCCCTCTCCCATCCATCTGGTAGCCACTACCCTTAGTGGCAGGAGTGGGAAGGATGATACCTGCCAACGCAGAAAGTCCCGCACCTGGAAATATCTACATTTGTTCCCACTTGCCAACCCAAATTTCTCCTCCAGCGCTCACCAGCTAGGGAAGCTCCCATCTGGATACAAGTCCCCCATCTTCTCAATTCCCGCCCTTTGCCATACTCGGAACCTGCCATCCAAGCTCCCCGGGGCAAAGCGTTGATTGTCACATATTGGGGACCAGACCGATGCTCCCACTGCTCCAGCGAACCTCCTCCACTAACTCCAGATTCTCAGGGAAGCCACCACTATGGGGCTGGCGGAGTACGCTGCCGGCGGGAAAGGCAGAGGTGCCGTTATCAATGCCCCCATACTGCTGCCCCTACAAGAAGCTGCCTCCATCCAATCCCAATCCGACCCCGCCCTCACCACTCACTTCCTTATCATCATGGCTATGTTAGCTGCCCAGATTCGGCAACGCAAGCCCCCCTCCCCCTGATTCCACTCCAGAATCCCCTTCTTCACTCATGGGAACTTACCCGCCCACACAAAGCCCACAACCATTTTATTAAGCATCCTAAAAAAGGACCATGGGATGTAAATTGGGAGACAATGAAATACGAACAGAAATCTCGGTAGGACCATTGTTTTTACCATCTGCACTCTCCCAGTTAATGACAGCGGGAGCGCATCCCATCTCCCAAACTCGACCCTCATCTGTTCCACCAACCGGGACAAGTTCAACTTGTGTAACCGGCCCCAGTCGAGCGCCACTTGTATCCCTAAGTAGCTGAAACTGTCCCCTACTAACCTAAATGGCAGCTTTCTCAGCCGACCCTACTGACCCCTCGCCTGGACTACAAACATCTCACTTCTTTGTACCCCGAAAACCGGCCAAATTCCCCCAAATCGCCATAATTTCACCTATCCCTGCCCCTGGATCGGATACGTATAAGAGCAGGTCGTCTGCGTACAGCAAGACCCTATGCTCCACCAGCAGCACCCCCCCCCCAAACCAACCCCTTCCAGCCCATTGATGCGCTCAGGCCAATTGCCAGCGGCTCTATAGCTAACGCAAACAACAGTGGTGTCTTCCCCCTCCCCCAATACAGTCTTAAATAGTCCGAGGTCGTCCTATTCGTCCTTACACTAGCCTCTGGAGCCTGGTACAACAGACTGACTCAGTCGATAAAGCCCCTCCCAAACCCAAATCCTTCCAACACCTCCCATAGATAGTCTCACTCCACCCGGTCGAACGCCTTTTCCGCATCCATTGCCACAGCTAACTCAGAAGACCGACTTTCTGACGCTCCAAATGTAAGACAACTTCATCAATGTCTTGGCAGAATGGCTGAGAAACCATTTTCCTCATGAAGTCAAAGATGCCAAATACAATTCCATCATAATTGATTCAACTCCAAATTTGAGTCATGTGGATCGATGAACATTGATTTTAAGATATGTGACCAGCAATGGAGATATTGTAGAGAGCTTTATTTATTTAGTCCAGCTACAACCCCACACTTCTGAATGCCTGGAAACAATGCTCTTGGAAACCATTGCAAATTTAGCTTTGGACATCAAAAGTAGTCGTGGGCAGACCTTCGATAATGCCACAAATATGCCGGGGAAATATTCAGTTCCACAAGCTGGACTGAGCAATGCAAGCCCCTGTCCATGATTCATTCCATATTCCAGTCACCCCTTGAAAGCTGCAGCTGAACCCTGTTAGGGAGCTGTACACTGTTTGGCTTTTCTCAAAATCTGTATGCCTTTATTTCAATCTGCACGCATCAGTGGAATATGTTGAAATCATGTTTGGAGGTGGCAAATGGAAACATTTGACTGTCGAATTAATTTGTTACAGCAAATGATCTACTTGTTCAAATGTTGTTTTGATTTTGAAAATGAACTTTGCTGATATTTTCTCAATAAATTGAAAGTACCCAATTCATTTTTTTTTCCTCCTAAGGGAAAATTTGGCATGACCAATCCACCGACCCTGCGTTTGTTTGGATTGTGGGATTGAGTCCCATGCTGACACGGGGAGAATGTGCAAACACCACACAGACAGTGGCTTGGGGTCGGGATCGGATTAGCAGTGCGACCCGCTCCACCACCCTAACTTTGCTGATATGAAGGAAACATTATTTGACATTTCTGCATCAGATTTGTACGGACTTCCCCATGGTGTTTTGAAGACGTCCTTTCTAAATGTGGAAACCATTCTGCAAATAATTGACACACATACTTCCGGTGAACATCGTTCTTCTATATGGAAAAGAGTTCAAAATTATTTGCGAAGTGTGATGAATCGTACATTTAACAGAAATATTAACGGTTGAAAGTGCATCTTGACAAGATTTCACCTATGATGACATAATTGATGATTCTGTGAAGAAAAAGCAGAGAAAGTTATAAATTGTGCCAACACGTGATGAAACAAGACAATCTCAAAATGTTGTCCATCTTCCATCTCTCTTGTTAAATTCTGTTTTTCAAACTAGACCATTGCTGGTCTGATATGATGGCTGCAGCTGGTCACATGCTGGCAGTTCTACTCACCATTGCTCTCAAGACTGGCCTTGGGAAAGTGTCTTCGCGGACAAATAAGGAATCCTGCAGACAGAGACACTGATATTGGACTTGGACTCACTAGACACTCTGCTCGCATGGATTTACCACAATGACTTCTTTGATATTGAGAGCGGAAGTAAGGAAGTTAACTTTTAAAACTCAATGAGGCACTGAAATATCCTGAATGGCAGCGTAAGCATCTTGTTGCTGACAATATTTGCTAATGTACTGGACTGGCACATTCTGTCCTGCACTGGCCTGTGCTGCAGTCATGTCACTGGCTAATTTTGCCGCCTCGTTGTTTCTCTGCGACTTCTACATTTGGTCAGCTCAAGATACGCATCGCAACATTTTCCATCTTTCCCCCCATTCTGCCAAGCGGTAAGCTTGCATTTCAATTCAGCAATGATTCATACAAGATATAAATTGGCAAAAGCGGTGATGAATGAGTGTATTATTGTGGCTTGCACCTTTGCGTTTTGTGGGGAGAGGGTGGGCGTGGACGGGAGGAGCCTGATGTCATGCGAAGGCAGACATCAATGTCTGTGCAGGATTCACAAAGTGTAAATACACCTCTACTCGCTGTGAAACTAAGCCCCTAAATCCAAACAAAAGGAAGCTATGATGTTTCAGGAAAACGTTTTAAGCCAGCACTTGGAAGGTCTTTAAGAGATTAAATGAAGGCCCTGGATTAAATTAAGGCCCATCACCCTCGGGTAAGGTTACACAGGAGACGGCAGGGTGGAATCAGGCCGTAGTCATACAGGGGCGGAGGTGGTTGGATGGAAACGTATTTAACATTCAGGGACTGGAACCCCTTTCTGTTAATGAAAGGCACTCCCTGACACTCCGATGCTGGCAAGGTGACACACGTGCCATCAATTACTCATTGGACCTGGATATCCTGGCGATGACAGAGAATCCTGCATCCCGGGCATCTTGGGAGGCTTAGTCAAGCTCAGATTCCATATAATCTGCTGCCTGTACCTACAGGGCATCCATGACCTCTGTGTAGCTTATCAAATGCTGCCCAACTCCCCGCTCCAGCCCTGGAATGAACTGGTGGCATAGAATTGCAGAGCTGCGCTATCCTTCACAGCCACCGTGAGGACATATCCTTCCCTCCACGGGGTGCCAAGTCTGCGAGAACGAGGCACAGGTGCCGCACTGTCTCTTTGTTGAGACGGAGTCTCCTGTGGCCAATGTCTATCATCTCCTCGAAAGGCCAACGATGCCTGTACAACTTGGGCCATCAATGGCCTCCTCCTCTGGCATCCTCCTCGATCTAATGGGCAACCGGGTTTCCAGGGTGTGTGGCGCCCCACCCACCCCTGCATCTGGGGTGCCACCTCAAGACAGCCTGGACGCTGCTGACTTCTCCGGCGTCCAGCTCCTGGACTGCCGTTAGCACTGCGAGGGCATCTTCTCTGGGCCTGACCTCACCATCCATCTTGGTCTCTGTAAGGAATTAGAGAAGGAGATGGACTAACAATCAGGTCCACTGCAGGCCCCTCAAATTGCCCAAGCTTCCCGCACCCTTACCCATCCAGCCTTCTCTCAGAGTGCCAGTGCCATCCAGCCAGCCACGTGCTGGGAAACCGTGATCTGCACACTCACCACCAACCACAGCAGGAACCCCACCATCCCAGACCACTGCCGGGAACATGAGGGAGACCATGCTCAGTTACTCTTCCCATAAGATATAGGAGCAGAATTAGGACACTCGGCCCATCAAGTCACCTCCGTCTTTCAATCATGGCTGATATTTTTCTGTTACCCATTCTCCAGCCTTGGTCGCCATACCTCTGATCCCCTTTTCTATCTCTGTCTTCAAGACACTCAGTGATTTGGCCTCCACAGCCTTCTGCGGCAAAGAGTTCAACAGATTCACCACCCTCTGGCTAAGTAAATTCCTCCTCATCTCTGTTGTGAAGGATCATTCAATTAGTCTGAGATGGTGTCCTCTGGTTCAGGTTTTTATTACAAGTGGAAACGTGCTCTCCACATCCACTCTGTCCAGGCCTCGCAGTATCCTGTAAGTTTCAATAAGATCCCCCTCATCCTTCTAAACTCCAACGAGTACAGAGCCAGAGTCCTCAACCGTTCCTCATACGACAAGCTCTTCATTCCAGGGATCATTCTACTGAACCTCCTCTGGACCCTTTCCAAGGCCAGCACATCCTTCCTTAGATACAGGGCCCAAAATTGCTCACAATACTCCAAATGGGGTCTGACCAGAGCCTTCTATAGCCCCAGAAGTACAGCCCTGGTCTTGTATTCTAGCCCTCTCGACATGAATGCTAACCTTGCATTTGTCTTCCTAACTGCCGACTGAACCTGCACGATAACCTGAAGAGAATCGTGAACAAGAACTCACAAATCCCTTTGTGCTTCTGATTTCCTCCCCATCATCCCATTTGGAAAATAGTCTATGCCTCCATTTCTCTTTTGAAAGTGCATAACCTCACACTTTTCCACATTATATTCCATCTGCCGCTTCTTTGCCCACTCTCTTAGCCTGTCCAAGTCCTTCTGCAGTCCGCCTGCTTCCTCAAGAATATCTGCCCCTCTACAGATCTTTGTATCATCTGCAAACTTAGCAACAGCGCTTTCAGGTTCATCTTCCAGATCACTAATGTATATTGTGGAAAGTTGTAGTCACAGTACCGACCACCGAGGGACACCACTGGTCATTGGCTGGCATCCTGAAAAAGACCCCTTTATCTCTGTTATAACCTGCCTGCTTACCACTGGCTGGAGACTAATGACAATCCCACAATGCTTAGGGAATATGAGCTTCCCCAACAAGGGGGCAGAGAAATCATTAGCAGAGTCTCTGCATAAATATATGCTAGCCAGTATGGGTCCAAGTACTCCGTGATCCAAGTGGTCCAAGATCCAGATACTCACCCTTTGGTTGTGAGGATATCCCCAGTACTGAAGCCCAGTCCTTGAGTGATTGTTGGCTGCTGCCTCTATGGTACTGGTGCTTCTCGAGGTCAAGCAAAGTTCTTATGCTTCAAGTGTGATTGAATTGCACTGAAGTCATCATCAGCTAAGACATAACACGGCAACCCACGGGATGCCAATTCAGTAATCCGCTTTTTATTAAAACGGTCAACATTAGCCATGATTTGAAAATCAACTACAATAACATGGGGCAGCACGGTAGCATCGTGGTTTTCACAATTGCCTCACAGCTCCTGGGTCCCAGCTGCGATTCCCAGCTTGGGTCACTGTCTGTGCGGAGTCTGCACGTCCTCCCCGTGTGTGTGCGTGGGTTTCCTCCGGGTGCTCCGGTTTCCTCCCACAGTCCAAAGATGTGCGGGTTAGGAGGATTGGTCATGCTGAATTGCCCTTAGTGTCCAAAATTGCCCTTAGTATCGGGTGGGGCTACTGGGTTATGGGAGTAGGGTGGTGTGGGCTTGGGTAGGATGCTCTTTCCAAGAGCCGATGCAGACTCGATGGGCCAAATGGCCTCCTTCTGCACTGTAAATTATATGATTCTAAATTCTATGATGCCACCTATCACACTAGCTATTAATCAACTAGGAAACACGTAATTGTCCCATCTTGGTACTATTACAAAGCCATATCAGTTCAGTTTCACAAAAACTAAACCAAACAATGTAATCAATCCAACCTGGGACCCTGGAGCTTTGAAGCAATTGTGCTAACCAGTATGCTAACATGCTACCCACATTGGCAAATCATCTTTGGCTTTTCTTTGACTTTACTTTCTAAACTATTATCATGCCCTTGTTTTGATTCCCTTCTTTCCTTTTTGACTTTGTCCCAACACTTTCTATACTTGTCTTGGCTTTCTGAAGTGCTTAGTTCTATGTGCCTATTGTATACTTTCTTTTTCTGTTTGATCTTCCCCTGTATTCCTTGAAACAACAGGGAGGGTCTAAATTTGGCAGCACCATTTTTATTTTTGATGGGTACATGACTACTTTGGACATTTAGGATGTCTAAGTTTGGTGCTGCCACTGGTTTTCCACAGATTTATCCACGAGCAGTGCTGTCCAGCCCTCCTCAGTCCAGTCTCATTCCTGCAAAATTCCCCAGTTCAACATTTTTACTCCTGCTTCATTTCTGTCCTTTTTCCTGGTAATACTGAATCTCACTGAATTGTGGTCACAATCTCCGATATGGTCACCAAAAGTCATTTCCTCCACTTGCCCTTCTTCATTCCCCAAGATTGCTGGATTTGACATTAATTGATTAAAAGAATTTACTTGGCACACTGCATGTATTTGTCTCTCAGTTCTCCTGATATTGTTTGAATCCCAGTCAGTATTGAAATAGTCCCCTGCGATTATTACCCTCTTGTTCGTACAGGCAGAGATTTGCCTATATCTTTGCTCTTATATCTCCCTTTCACAATTTGAAGGTCCGTAGTATACTCCCAGGTGTGTAAATGCCCTTTTTGCATTTCAAAACTCAAACCGTGAAGCCTTGTTTATTGACCCTCTTATCATCCCCTCTCACAACTGGAACGATTAGTGCTCCTCCCCCTCCTGTATAATCTGCCCCTCTGTACTGTCTGAAAACTCTGTAACCAGGGCTATTGAGTTGCCAATTTTCCCTGTCCTTCAGCCAAGTTTGTGTTAGAGCAATGACATCCTGCTGCGATGGGTCAATCCGTGCCCTGAACTCATCTACCTTGTTTGCAATAACATAGAACAGTACCGCACAGAACAGGCCCCTTCGGCCCTCAATGTTGTGCCGAGCATTGTCCGAAACCAAGATCAAGCTATCTTGTTCCTCCTGACAAGACATTCAACCCCTTTTGAGAACCATGGTTCTCTCACACGGCCATCTACTCCCTGCCTGACAGGGACATACCTATCAAGGACACGCAGGATTTGTTCCTTGAACAAGCTCCACTTTTCATTTGTGCCTTTCCCTGACAGTTCCTGTTCCCATCGTATGCTCCATAATTGTTGCCTAATCGCATAATAATTTTTCTCTCTCACTCTCTCTCTCTCTCCACCTTTTCTTTGTCTCTCTCTCTCTCACTCCCTCCAACCTCTCTTTGTCTCTCTCTCTCTCTCCCTCCACCCTCCCTTTGTCTCTGTCTCTCTCTCTCTCCCTCCACCCTCTCTTTGACTCTCTCACTCTATCCCTCCACCATCTCTCTCTCTCTCTCCCTCCAATATATATCTCTCTCTCTCCCTCCACCCTCTCTTTGACTCTCTCACTCTATCCCTCCACCATCTCTGTCTCTCTCTCCCTCCAATATATCTCTCTCTCTCTCCTTCCACCCTCTCTTTGTCTCTCTCTCTCACTCTCCACCCTCTCTTTGTCTCTCTCTCTCTCTCCCTCTCCCTCCACCCTCTCTCTCTCTCTCTCTTTCTCCCTCTCTCTCTCTCCCTCTCCCTCCACCCTCTCTTTGTCTCTCTCTCCCTCCCTCCACCCTCCCTTTGTCTCCCTCTATCTCCCTCGACCCTCTCTCTCACTCTCTCTCTCCCTCCCTCCACCCTCTCTTTGTCTCTCTCTCTCCCTCTCTCCACCCCTCTTTGTCTCTCTCTCTATCCCTCCACCCTCGTCTCTCTCTCTCTCCCTCCACCCTCTCTTTCTCTCTCTCTCTCTCTCTCCACCCTCTCTGTCTCTTTCTCTCCCTCCACCCTCTCTTTCTCTCTCTCTCTCTCTCCCTCCACCCTCTCTTTGTCACTCTCTCTCTCTCCCTCTCCCTCCACCCTCTCTCTCACTCTCTCCCTCCACCCTCTCTTTGTCTCTCTCTCCCTCCATCCTTTGTCTCTCTCTCTCTCCCTCCCTCCACCCTCTCTTTGTCTCTCTCTCTCTACCTCCACCCTCTCTTTGTCTCTCACTCACTCCACCCTCTCTTTGTCTCTATCTCTCTCCCTCCACCCTCTCTCTCTCTCTCTCTCTCTCTCCCTCCACCCTCTCTTTCTCTCACTCTCTCTCTCTTTCTCCACCCTCTCTCTCTCTCACTCCCTCCACCCTCTCTTTGTATCTCTCTCTCTCTTTCTCCCT
>NW_024055648.1:0-28284 GCF_902713615.1 Scyliorhinus canicula | reverse complement strand
TAGCAGAGAGGGAGGAGAGAGAGACAAAGAGAGGGTGGAGGGAGCGGGAGAGAGAGAGAGAGAGACAAAGAGAGGGTGGAGGGCGAGAGAGAGAGCGAGAGAGATATTGGAGGGAGAGAGAGAGAGAGAGAGGGTGGAGGGAGAGAGAGAGACAAGGAGAGGGGGGGAGGAGAGAGGAGAGAGAGGTGAGGAGAAGAGAGAAAGCAAAAAAGAGGCAAGAGAGAGAGAGAGAGAGAGACAAGAGGGTGGAGGGAGAGAGAGAGAGAGAGAGATGAGAGGGTGGAGGGAGGAGAGAGAGAGAGAGACAAAAGAGAGGTTGGAGGGAGATGAGCGAGGAGAGAGACGGGTGGAGGGAGAGAGAGATAGAGACAAAGAGAGGGTGGAGTGAGCGAGAGACAAAGAGAGGGTGGAGGTAGAGAGAGGGAGACAAAGAGAGGGTGGAGGGAGGGAGAGAGAGAGAGACAAAGGGTGGAGGGAGAGAGAGACAAAGAGAGGGTGGAGGGAGAGAGTGAGAGAGAGGGTGGAGGGAGAGGGAGAGATAGAGAGCGACAAAGAGAGGGTGGAGGGAGAGAAAGAGACAAAGAGAGGGTGGAGAGAGAGATTGAGAAAGAGAGGGTGGAGGGAGAG
Source organism: Scyliorhinus canicula (assembly GCF_902713615.1). Lineage (NCBI taxonomy): Eukaryota > Metazoa > Chordata > Chondrichthyes > Carcharhiniformes > Scyliorhinidae > Scyliorhinus > Scyliorhinus canicula. The sequence continues at coordinate 27,657 of NW_024055648.1, read as the reverse complement.
AGAGAGAGACAGAGGGTGTAGGGAGAGAGAGAGAGACAAAGAGAGGGTGGAGAGAGGGAGAGAGAGAGAGAGACAAAGAGAGGGTGGAGGGAGGCAGAGAGAGACAGAGAGAGAGAGAGAGACAAAGAGGGTGGAGGGAGAGGGAGAGAGAGAGAGACAAAGAGAGGGTGGAGGGAGGGAGAGAGAGAGAGAGAGAGAGAGAGAGAGAGACAAAGAGGGTAGAGGGAGAGGAGGGAGAGAGAGAGAGACAAAGAGAGGGTGGAGGGAGAGAGAGAGAGAGAGACAAAGAGAGGGTGGAAGGAGAGAGAGAGAGAGAGAGAGATATATTGGAGGGAGAGAGAGAGAGAGAGGGTGGAGGGAGAGAGTGAGAGAGTCAAAGAGAGGGTGGAGGGAGAGAGAGAGAGACAGAGACAAAGGGAGGGTGGAGGGAGAGAGAGAGAGAGACAAAGAGAGGGTGGAGGGAGAGAGAGAGACAGAGACAAAGAGAGGTTGGAGGGAGAGAGAGAAAGAGACAAAGAGAGGTTGGAGGGAGAGAGAGAGAGAGAGAGACAAAGAAAAGGTGGAGAGAGAGTGAGAGAGAAAAATTATTATGCGATTAGGCAACATTTAGGGAGCATGAGATGGGAACAGGAACTATCAGGGAAAGGCACAAATAAAAGTGGAGTTTGTTCAAGGAACAAATCCTGCGTGTCCTTGATAGGTATGTCCCTGTCAGGCAGGGAGTAGATGGCCGTGTGAGAGAACCATGGTTCTCAAAAGAGGTTGAATGTCTTGTCAGGAGGAACAAGATAGCTTGATCTTGGTTTCGGACAATGCTCGGCACAACATTGAGGGCCGAAGGGGCCTGTTCTGTGCGGTACTGTTCTATGTTATTGCAAACAAGCTAGATGAGTTCAGGGCACGGATTGACACATCGCAGCAGGATGTCATTGCTCTAACAGAAACTTGGCAGAAGGACAGGGAAAATTGGCAACTCAACAGAGTTTTCAGGCAGTACAGAGGGGCAGATTAAACAGGAGGGGGAGGAGCACTAATCGTTCCAGTTGTGAGAGGGGATGATAAGAGGGTCAATAAACAAGGCTTCATGGTTTGAGCTTAGAAATGCAAAAAGGGCATTTACACACCTGGGAGTGTACTACGGACCTTCAAATTGTGAAAGGGAGATATAAGAGCAAAGATTTAGGCAAATCTCTGCCTGTACGAACAAGAGGGTAATAATCGCAGGAGACTATTTCAATACTGACTGGGATTCAAACAATATCAGGAGAACTGAGAGACAAATACATGCAGTGTGCCAAGTAAATTCTTTTAATCAATTAATGTCAAATCCAGCAATCTTGGGGAATGAAGAAGGGCAAGTGGAGGAAATGACATTTGGTGACCATATCGGAGATAGTGACCACAATTCAGTGAGATTCAGTATTACCAGGAAAAAGGACAGAAATGAAGCAGGAGTAAAAATGTTGAACTGGGGAATTTTGCAGGAATGAGACTGGACTGAGGAGGGCTGGACAGCACTGTTCGTGGATAAATCTGTGGAAAACCAGTGGCAGCACCAAACTTAGACATCCTAAATGTCCAAAGTAGTCATGTACCCATCAAAAATAAAAATGGTGCTGCCAAATTTAGACCCTCCCTGTTGTTTCAAGGAATACAGGGGAAGATCAAACAGAAAAAGAAAGTATACAATAGGCACATAGAACTAAGCACTTCAGAAAGCCAAGACAAGTATAGAAAGTGTTGGGACAAAGTCAAAAAGGAAAGAAGGGAATCAAAACAAGGGCATGATAATAGTTTAGAAAGTAAAGTCAAAGAAAAGCCAAAGCTGATTTGCCAATGTGGGTAGCATGTTAGCATACTGGTTAGCACAATTGCTTCAAAGCTCCAGGGTCCCAGGTTGGATTGATTACATTGTTTGGTTTAGTTTTTGTGAAACTGAACTGATATGGCTTTGTAATAGTACCAAGATGGGACAATTACGTGTTTCCTAGTTGATTAATAGCTAGTGTGATAGGTGGCATCATAGAATTTAGAATCATATAATTTACAGTGCAGAAGGAGGCCATTTGGCCCATCGAGTCTGCATCGGCTCTTGGAAAGAGCCCCTTACCCAAGCCCACACCTCCCTACTCCCATAACCCAGTAGCCCCACCCGATACTAAGGGCAATTTCGGACACTAAGGGCAATTCAGCATGACCAATCCTCCTAACCCGCACATCTTTGGACTGTGGGAGGAAACCGGAGCACCCGGAGGAAACCCACGCACACACGGGGAGGACGTGCAGACTCCGCACAGACAGTGACCCAAGCTGGGAATCGCAGCTGGGACCCAGGAGCTGTGAGGCAATTGTGAAAACCACGATGCTACCGTGCTGCCCCATGTTATTGTAGTTGATTTTCAAATCAAGGCTAATGTTGACCGTTTTAATAAAAAACGGATTACTGAATTGGCATCCCGTGGGTTGCCGTGTTATGTCTTAGCTGATGATGACTTCAGTGCAATTCAATCACACTTGAAGCATAAGAACTTTGCTTGACCTCGAGAAGCACCAGTACCATAGAGGCAGCAGCCAACAATCACTCAAGGACTGGGCTTCAGTACTGGGGATATCCTCACAACCAAAGGGTGAGTATCTGGATCTTGGACCACTTGGATCACGGAGTACTTGGACCCATACTGGCTAGCATATATTTATGCAGACACTCTGCTAATGATTTCTCTGCCCCCTTGTTGGGGAAGCTCATATTCCCTAAGCATTGTGGGATTGTCATTAGTCTCCAGCCAGTGGTAAGCAGGCAGGTTATAACAGAGATAAAGGGGTCTTTTTCAGGATGCCAGCCAATGACCAGTGGTGTCCCTCGGTGGTCGGTACTGTGACTACAACTTTCCACAATATACATTAGTGATCTGGAAGATGAACCTGAAAGCGCTGTTGCTAAGTTTGCAGATGATACAAAGATCTGTAGAGGGGCAGATATTCTTGAGGAAGCAAGGGGGACTGCAGAAGGACTTGGACAGGCTAAGAGAGTGGGCAAAGAAGCGGCAGATGGAATATAATGTGGAAAAGTGTGAGGTTATGCACTTTCAAAAGAGAAATGGAGGCATAGACTATTTTCCAAATGGGATGATGGGGAGGAAATCAGAAGCACAAAGGGATTTGTGAGTGCTTGTTCACGATTCTCTTCAGGTTATCGTGCAGGTTCAGTCGGCAGTTAGGAAGACAAATGCAATGTTAGCATTCATGTCGAGAGGGCTAGAATACAAGACCAGGGCTGTACTTCTGGGGCTATAGAAGGCTCTGGTCAGACCCCATTTGGAGTATTGTGAGCAATTTTGGGCCCTGTATCTAAGGAAGGATGTGCTGGCCTTGGAAAGGGTCCAGAGGAGGTTCAGTAGAATGATCCCTGGAATGAAGAGCTTGTCGTATGAGGAACGGTTGAGGACTCTGGCTCTGTACTCGTTGGAGTTTAGAAGGATGAGGGGGATCTTATTGAAACTTACAGGATACTGCGAGGCCTGGACAGAGTGGATGTGGAGAGCACGTTTCCACTTGTAATACAAACCTGAACCAGAGGACACCATCTCAGACTAATTGAATGATCCTTCACAACAGAGATGAGGAGGAATTTACTTAGCCAGAGGGTGGTGAATCTGTTGAACTCTTTGCCACAGAAGGCTGTGGAGGCCAAATCACTGAGTGTCTTGAAGACAGAGATAGAAAAGGGGATCAGAGGTATGGCGACCAAGGCTGGAGAATGGGTAACAGAAAAATATCAGCCATGATTGAAAGACGGAGGTGACTTGATGGGCCGAGTGTCCTAATTCTGCTCCTATACCTTATGGGAAGAGTAACTGAGCATGGTCTCCCTCATGTTCCCGGCAGTGGTCTGGGATGGTGGGTTCCTGCTGTGGTTGGTGGTGAGTGTACAGATCACGGTTTCCCAGCACGTGGCTGGCTGGATGGCACTGGCACTCTGAGAGAAGGCTGGATGGGTAAGGGTGCGGGAAGCTTGGGCAATTTGAGGGGCCTGCAGTGGACCTGATTGTTAGTCCATCTCCTTCTCTAATTCCTTAGAGAGACCAAGATGGATGGTGAGGTCAGGCCCAGAGAAGATGCCCTCGCAGTGCTAACGGCAGTCCAGGAGCTGGACTGCCGGAGAAGTCAGCAGCGTCCAGGCTGTCCTGAGGTGGCACCCCAGATGCCGGGGTGGGGGGTGGGGGGGGGGGGGGGCACACACCCTGGAAACACGGTTGCCCATTAGATCGAGGAGGAGGCCAGAGGAGGAGGCCAGTGATAGCCCAAGTTGTACAGGCATCGTTGGTCTTTCGAGGAGACCACAGGAGACTCCGTCTCAACAAAGAGACAGTGCGGCACCTGTGCCACGTTCTCGCAGACTTGGCACCCCGTGGAGGGAAGGATATGTCCTCACGGTGGCTGTGAAGGATAGCGCAGCTCTGCAATTCTATGCCACCAGTTCATTCCAGGGCTGGAGTGGGGCGTTGGGCAGCATTTGATAAGCTACACAGAGGTCACGGATGCTCTGTAGGTACAGGCAGCAGATTATATGGAATCTGAGCTTGACTAAGCCTCCCAAGATGCCCGGGATGCAGGATTCTCTGTCATCGCCAGGATGTCCAGGCCCAATGAGTAATTGATGGCACGTGTGTCACCTTGCCAGCATCGGAGTGTCAGGGAGTGCCTTTCATTAACAGAAAGGGGTTCCAGTCCCTGAATGTTAAATACGTTTCCATCCAACCACCTCCACCCCTGTATGACTACGGCCTGATTCCACCCTGCCGTCTCCTGTGTAACCTTACCCGAGGGTGATGGGCCTTAATTTAATCCAGGGCCTTCATTTAATCTCTTAAAGACCTTCCAAGTGCTGGCTTAAAATGTTTTCCTGAAACATCATAGCTTCCTTTTGTTTGGATTTAGGGGCTTAGTTTCACAGCGAGTAGAGGTGTATTTACACTTTGTGAATCCTGCACAGACATTGATGTCTGCCTTCGCATGACATCAGGCTCCTCCCGTCCACGCCCACCCTCTCCCCACAAAACGCAAAGGTGCAAGCCACAATAATACACTCATTCATCACCGCTTTTGCCAATTTATATCTTGTATGAATCATTGCTGAATTGAAATGCAAGCTTACCGCTTGGCAGAATGGGGGGAAAGATGGAAAATGTTGCGATGCGTATCTTGAGCCGACCAAATGTAGAAGTCGCAGAGAAACAACGAGGCGGCAAAATTAGCCAGTGACATGACTGCAGCACAGGCCAGTGCAGGACAGAATGTGCCAGTCCAGTACATTAGCAAATATTGTCAGCAACAAGATGCTTACGCTGCCATTCAGGATATTTCAGTGCCTCATTGAGTTTTAAAAGTTAACTTCCTTACTTCCGCTCTCAATATCAAAGAAGTCATTGTGGTAAATCCATGCGAGCAGAGTGTCTAGTGAGTCCAAGTCCAATATCAGTGTCTCTGTCTGCAGGATTCCTTATTTGTCCGCGAAGACACTTTCCCAAGGCCAGTCTTGAGAGCAATGGTGAGTAGAACTGCCAGCATGTGACCAGCTGCAGCCATCATATCAGACCAGCAATGGTCTAGTTTGAAAAACAGAATTTAACAAGAGAGATGGAAGATGGACAACATTTTGAGATTGTCTTGTTTCATCACGTGTTGGCACAATTTATAACTTTCTCTGCTTTTTCTTCACAGAATCATCAATTATGTCATCATAGGTGAAATCTTGTCAAGATGCACTTTCAACCGTTAATATTTCTGTTAAATGTACGATTCATCACACTTCGCAAATAATTTTGAACTCTTTTCCATATAGAAGAACGATGTTCACCGGAAGTATGTGTGTCAATTATTTGCAGAATGGTTTCCACATTTAGAAAGGACGTCTTCAAAACACCATGGGGAAGTCCGTACAAATCTGATGCAGAAATGTCAAATAATGTTTCCTTCATATCAGCAAAGTTAGGGTGGTGGAATGGGTCGCACTGCTAATCCGATCCCGACCCCAGGCCACTGTCTGTGTGGTGTTTGCACATTCTCCCCGTGTCAGCATGGGACTCAATCCCACAATCCAAACAAACGCAGGGTCGGTGGATTGGTCATGCCAAATTTTCCCTTAGGAGGAAAAAAAAATGAATTGGGTACTTTAAATTTATTGAGAAAATATCAGCAAAGTTCATTTTCAAAATCAAAACAACATTTGAACAAGTAGATCATTTGCTGTAACAAATTAATTCGACAGTCAAATGTTTCCATTTGCCACCTCCAAACATGATTTCAACATATTCCACTGATGCGTGCAGATTGAAATAAAGGCATACAGATTTTGAGAAAAGCCAAACCGTGTACAGCTCCCTAACAGGGTTCAGCTGCAGCTTTCAAGGGGTGACTGGAATATGGAATGAATCATGGACAGGGGCTTGCATTGCTCAGTCCAGCTTGTGGAACTGAATATTTCCCCGGCATATTTGTGGCATTATCGAAGGTCTGCCCACGACTACTTTTGATGTCCAAAGCTAAATTTGCAATGGTTTCCAAGAGCATTGTTTCCAGGCATTCACAAGTGTGGGGTTGTAGCTGGACTAAATAAATAAAGCTCTCTACAATATCTCCATTGCTGGTCACATATCTTAAAATCAATGTTCATCGATCCACGTGACTCAAATTTGGAGTTGAATCAATTATGATGGAATTGTATTTGGCATCTTTGACTTCATGAGGAAAATGGTTTCTCAGCCATTCTGCCAAGACATTGATGAAGTTGTCTTACATTTGGAGCGTCAGAAAGTCGGTCTTCTGAGTTAGCTGTGGCAATGGATGCGGAAAAGGCGTTCGACCGGGTGGAGTGGGACTATCTATGGGAGGTGTTGGAAGGATTTGGGTTTGGGAGGGGCTTTATCGACTGAGTCAGTCTGTTGTACTAGGCCCCGGAGGCTAGTGTAAGGACGAATAGGACGACCTCGGACTATTTCAGACTGTATTGGGGGAGGGGGAAGACACCACTGTTGTTTGCGTTAGCTATAGAGCCGCTGGCAATTGGCCTGAGCGCATCAATGGGCTGGAAGGGGTTGGTTTGGGGGGGGGTGCTGCTGGTGGAGCATAGGGTCTTGCTGTACGCAGACGACCTGCTCTTATACGTATCCGATCCAGGGGCAGGGATAGGTGAAATTATGGCGATTTGGGGGGAATTTGGCCGGTTTTCGGGGTACAAAGAAGTGAGATGTTTGTAGTCCAGGCGAGGGGTCAGTAGGGTCGGCTGAGAAAGCTGCCATTTAGGTTAGTAGGGGACAGTTTCAGCTACTTAGGGATACAAGTGGCGCTCGACTGGGGCCGGTTACACAAGTTGAACTTGTCCCGGTTGGTGGAACAGATGAGGGTCGAGTTTGGGAGATGGGATGCGCTCCCGCTGTCATTAACTGGGAGAGTGCAGATGGTAAAAACGATGGTCCTACCGAGATTTCTGTTCGTATTTCATTGTCTCCCAATTTACATCCCATGGTCCTTTTTTAGGATGCTTAATAAAATGGTTGCGGGCTTTGTGTGGGCGGGTAAGTTCCCATGAGTGAAGAAGGGGATTCTGGAGTGGAATCAGGGAGAGGGGGGCTTGCGTTGCTGAATCTGGGCAGCTAACATAGCCATGATGATAAGGAAGTGAGTGGTGAGGGCGGGGTCGGATTGGGATTGGATGGAGGCAGCTTCTTGTAGGGACAGCAGTATGGGGGCATTGATAATGGCACCTCTGCCTTTCCCGCCGGCAGCGTACTCCACCAGCCCCATAGTGGTGGCTTCCCTGAGAATCTGGAGTTAGTGGAGGAGGTTCGCTGGAGCAGTGGGAGCATCGGTCTGGTCCCCAATATGTGACAATCAACGCTTTGCCCCGGGGAGCTTGGATGGCAGGTTCCGAGTATGGCAAAGGGCGGGAATTGAGAAGATGGGGGGCTTGTATCCAGATGGGAGCTTCCCTAGCTTGTGAGCGCTGGAGGAGAAATTTGGGTTGGCAAGTGGGAACAAATGTAGATATTTCCAGGTGCGGGACTTTCTGCGTTGGCAGGTATCATCCTTCCCACTCCTGCCACTAAGGGTAGTGGCTACCAGATGGATGGGAGAGGGCAGCGTCTCAGACATCTACAAAGAACTCATGGTGGCGGAGGAGATGCAGATCGAGGAGCTGAAGCGTAAATGGGAGGAGGAGCTTGATGGTGAGATGGAGGATAGCGTATGGGCGGACACGTTGAGCAGAGTCAACGTGACTGCTACATATGCCAGGCTCAGCTTGATCCAATTCAAGGTGGTCCATCGGGCCCACGTGACAGTGGCCCGGATGGGTAGACCCACGGGGCCCACGTGACAGTGGCCCGGATGAGTAGACCCACGGAGCCCACGTGACAGTGGCCCGGATGGGTAGACCCACGGAGCCCACGTGACAGTGGCCCGGATGGGTAGACCCACTGGGCCCACGTGACAGTGGCCCGGATGAGTAGACCCATCGGGCCCACGTGGCAGTGGCCCGGATGAGTAGACCCATCGGGCCCACGTGGCAGTGGCCCGGATGAGTAGACCCACGGGGCCCACGTGACAGTGGCCCGGATGGGTAGACCCACCCACGGAGCCCACGTGGCAGTGGCCCGGATGGGTAGACCCACCCACGGAGCCCACGTGGCAGTGGCCCGGATGAGTAGACCCACGGGGCCCATGTGACAGTGGCCCGGATGGGTAGACCCACGGGGCCCACGTGACAGTGGCCCGGATGAGGAGACCCACGGGGCCCACGTGACAGTGGCTCGGATGAGTAGACCCACGGAGCCCATGTGACAGTGGCCCGGATGGGTAGACCCACGGAGCCCACGTGACAGTGGCTCGGATGAGTAGACCCATCGGGCCCACGTGACAGTGGCCTGGATGAGTAGACCCACGGAGCCCACGTGACAGTGGCCCGGATGGGTAGACCCACGGAGCCCACGTGGCAGTGGCCCGGATGAGTAGACCCATCGGGCCCACGTGACAGTGGCCCGGATGGGTAGACCCACTGGGCCCATGTGGCAGTGGCCCGGATGAGTAGACCCATCGGGCCCACGTGGCAGTGGCCCGGATGAGTAGACCCATCGGGCCCACGTGACAGTGGCCCGGATGAGTAGACCCACGGGGCCCACGTGACAGTGGCCCGGATGAGTAGACCCATCGGGCCCACGTGACAGTGGCCCGGATGAGTAGATTCTTTGGGGTAGCGGACAGGAGTGTAAAATATGCGGGAGGACCGGCGACCCATGTCCACATATTCTGAGCGTGTCCAAAACTTAGGGGATATTGGAAGGGGTTTGCGGACGTCATGCCCAGAGTTTTGAAATAAGGGTGGCGCTGAGTCCAGAGGTGGCTATTTTCGGGGTTTGGGAAGAGCCGGGAATCCAGGAGCAGAAACAGGCAGATGTTCTGGCCTTTACTTCCCTGGTAGCCCGGAGACGGATACTGCTAGCTTGGAGGGACTCAAAGCCTCCGAAATCGGAGACCTGGTTAACTGACACGGCCAGCTTTCTCGGCCTGGACAAGATTAAGTTCACCTTGAGACGGTCAGTGTTAGGGTTCGCCCGGAGGTGCCAACCATCCATTGACTTATTTGTGGAGAATGAATCGTCAGTGGCGGGGAGGGGGGGGGGGGGTGGGGCTAGTATAGCGTGGAACAGGGGGTGAATTATGCGGGTCTTGGCGGAATGGGAGTCGGAGATTGTACTATGTTTATTGTTCTTTGTACATTGTTTTTATAATGTTGCTGTTTGTGATGCCAAAAATACCTCATTAAAATTGATTATTAAAAAAGGAAGTCTTCCCTGAGCCACAACATTAATAACTTTTCAAATGCTATATGTCAAGCTCAGCAAATTCACTGAAATTAGCTCTCAGACTTGGCACTGATGACTTATCACGTCCTCTGAGAGGAAATGCAAAAGAAGACGGCAGGTTGGCTTTGGGAACAACACAAATAAGCACTTTCCTCCAATAGGAGGAGTCCTTTGCCAAATCAGCTGACAAGGCAGAATCAATTCTTCCCCATTTTGAACGAGCCGACACACAGCATTAACAGGACCTTTAACATCCACCTGGCTGGGTCAAGTAGCCACTCACCTGCTCCTCTCGATGCTTCACAGGCACGTTGGAGATGGCTCATCTTGGCACAGCGCTGGGCGTATCACGCCTCCTTATTGCTGGCTAGCCTGTCCTCCTCAGCCCTGGAGACTGAGTTGCCACTCAACCATTCACCTGGCTGCTCGTCAGCTGTTCACCCCGGCAGGCTCGCTCGTCACCTCAGGGCTTCCGCTGGCCTCAGAGCCTTGCTTTGCTGTTGCTGCCCCCTCTGTCCTCACCTTGATGTGGAGATGCCGGCGTTCACTGAGGAAGGAGCAGCGCTCCCAAAGCTGGTGTTTGAAATAAACCTGTTGGACTTTAACCTCGTGTTGTTAGACTTCTTAGTGTCCTCACCTTGTTCACGCTCCTTCTTCACGTGCGTGCATTCGGATATTCGGGACAGAAAGTTCTTCCACTGGTCGGGGATTCTAGCAATCAATGTCTGATACTGCTGACCATTGTTGCTGACAGCTTGTTGAAGAATAAAAAGAGAATCAAAGATGCACATGGGTACACAGAGAGAGAGAATCACAGAAACACCAAAGGGTACAGAGAGAGAATCACAGAAACACACAAAGACACAGAGAGAGAATCACAGAAACACACAAAGACACAGAGAGAGAATCACAGAAACACACAAAGACACAGAGAGAGAATCACAGAAACACACAAAGACACAGAGAGAGAATCACAGAAACACACAAAGACACAGAGAGAGAATCACAGAAACACACAGGGAGAAAGGGAGAAATCACAGAAACACACAAAGACACAGAGAGAGAATCACAGACACACACAAAGACACAGAGAGAGAATCACAGAAACACACAGGGAGAAAGGGAGAAATCACAGAAACACACAAAGACACAGAGAGAGAATCACAGAAACACACAAAGACACAGAGAGAGAATCACAGAAACACACAAAGACACAGAGAGAGAATCACAGAAACACACAAAGACACAGAGAGAGAATCACAGAAACACACAAAGACACAGAGAGAGAATCACAGAAACACACAAAGACACAGAGAGAGAATCACAGAAACACACAAAGACACAGAGAGAGAATCACAGAAACACACAAAGACACAGAGAGAGAATCACAGAAACACACAAAGGGCACAGAGAGAGAATCACAGAAACACACAAAGACACAGAGAGAGAATCACAGAAACACACAGGGAGAAAGGGAGAAATCACAGAAACACACAAAGACACAGAGAGAGAATCACAGAAACACACAAAGACACAGAGAGAGAATCACAGAAACACACAAAGACACAGAGAGAGAATCACAGAAACACACAAAGACACAGAGAGAGAATCACAGAAACACACAAAGACACAGAGAGAGAATCACAGAAACACACAGGGAGAAAGGGAGAAATCACAGAAACACACAAAGACACAGAGAGAGAATCACAGAAACACACAGGGAGAAAGGGAGAAATCACAGATACACTCAGACACAGAGAGAGATTCACAGACACACACAGAGACACAGAGAGAGAATCACAGGTGCATACCGTGTCTAACAATTTCAGATAATGACAGTTAAATATACAGAGAAAGAGGTCAGATTATTGGTGGTTTGTTTCACAGCTGGCAGGAGGTGTGTGTGAAGGTGTCGCTTTACATTGTGGAGAACAAAAGGTTTAGCTTTGCTGGAGCATCTGTTGAATTCTCGTGGGATTTGCTTGTGATTGGTCAGGTTTCCGGGAGCCAGAATACACTTAAATCTTCTGGAGAGCAGAGTGAATATATCCACCAGGGTCCAGTGAGTGTCACTCTGTTCCAAAATGCATAGTCACAAAACTGCTTGGCCTGCTTTAAAAGCCAGCGATTTAGCCCAGTGAGCTAAATCAGCCCCAGGGCACAGTGGTACAGCATTTAGCCCTGCTGCCTCACAGCGCCAGACGCCCAGATTTGATTCTGTTGGTTCTGGGTGTCTGTGAAGTTTGTACATTCTCTCCGTGTCTGCCTCCATTTCCTCCGGGAGATCACATTTCCTCCCGCAGACCAAAGATGGTTAGGTTAGGTGGATTGGACACGCTAAATTGCCCACTAATGTCCAATAGGTTAGGTGTGCTTAATGGGTGTGGGGTGAGACAGGGTGCTCTTTCAGAGAGTCGGTACAGTCTCAATGGGCCAAATGGCCTTCTGCACTGCAGGAATTGGATGATGGGGAGGATGTGACAGTTGTTCATGATGAAGAGATACAGAGAGCTACTGGGAAAGAGAGAGTGGAGAAGGCTGAGCTGGGCAGAGAGAGAGGGAGGGTGACATTGGCATGGATTGATACAAGGACAGTGTTGAACAGAAAGCTACGCGCATTTACATATCCCAGTGGGAAAACAATTGTTGGCACCAGTGTACTTGAACGGGAATTTGGCTGGAGTTGGATTGGCTGGTTCTGCCGGCAGAGCACCCCTGCCAGCGAGCTTCCCGGTGGGAAAAGGTGCTTCCAAGGGGAAATCCCACTGACAGCGATTGGAGCAGAGAATCCCACGCCAATCAGTACGCCACCTCCCGCTGCCAAAGAACAGGAGGCTGGGAGGCCTGACAATCCCACTGACAGCGATTGGAGCAGAGAATCCCACGCCAATCAGTACGCCACATCCCGCTGCCAAAGAACAGGAGGCTGGGAGGCCTGACAATCCCACTGACAGCGATTGGAGCAGAGAATCCCACGCCAATCAGTACGCCACCTCCCGCTGCCAAAGAACAGGAGGCTGGGAGGCCTGACAATCCCACTGACAGCGATTGGAGCAGAGAATCCCACGCCAATCAGTACGCCACCTCCCGCTGCCAAAGAACAGGAGGCTGGGAGGCCTGACAATCCCACTGACAGCGATTGGAGCAGAGAATCCCACGCCAATCAGTACGCCACCTCCCGCTGCCAAAGAACAGGAGGCTGGGAGGCCTGACAATCCCACTGACAGCGATTGGAGCAGAGAATCCCACGCCAATCAGTACGCCACCTCCCGCTGCCAAAGAACAGGAGGCTGGGAGGCCTGACAATCCCACTGACAGCGATTGGAGCAGAGAATCCCACGCCAATCAGTACGCCACCTCCCGCTGCCAAAGAACAGGAGGCTGGGAGGCCTGACAATCCCACTGACAGCGATTGGAGCAGAGAATCCCACGCCAATCAGTACGCCACCTCCCGCTGCCAAAGAACAGGAGGCTGGGAGGCCTGACAATCCCACTGACAGCGATTGGAGCAGAGAATCCCACGCCAATCAGTACGCCACCTCCCGCTGCCAAAGAACAGGAGGCTGGGAGGCCTGAAAAAACCGCCCCTTATTTCCCAGGATTTTCTGGTAAATTATTTTAATGTTTACAGGACAAGCTGAGTAGCAAGCTCGAGGGGCTGAATGGCCTCCTCCTGTTCTTGTGTAACAGGCTCGAGGGGCTGAATGGGTCTCCTCCTGTTCCTGTGTAACAGACTCGAGGGGCCGAATGGGACCTCCATGTGCATGTGTAACAGACTCGATGGGCTGAATGGCCTCCTCCTGTTCTTGTGTAACAGGCTCGAGGGGCTGAATGGGTCCCCTCCTGTTCCTGTGTAACAGACTCGAGGGGCCGAATGGGACCTCCATGTGCATGTGTAACAGACTCGATGGGCTGAATGGGCTTCTATTCCTATGTAACAGGCTCAAGGGGCTGAATGGGCGCCTTCCTGTTCCTGTGTAACAGACTCGAGGAGGGGCTGAATGGGCCTCCTGTTCCTGTGTAACAGGCTTGAGGGGCTGAATGGGCCTCTTGTTCGTGTGTAACAGGCTTGAGGGGCTGAATGGGCCTCCTCCTGTTCCTGTGTAACAGGCTCGAGGGGCTGAATGGGTCTCCTCCTGTTCCTGTGTAACAGATTCGAGGGGCCAAATGGGACCTCCATGTGCATGTGTAACAGACACGATGGGCTGAATGGCCTCCTCCTGTTCTTGTGTAACAGGCTCGAGGGGCTGAATGGGTCTCCTCCTGTTGCTGTGTAACAGACTCGAGGGGCCGAATGGGACCTCCATGTGCATGTGTAACAGGCTCAATGGGCTGAATGGGCTTCTATTCCTATGTAACAGGCTCAAGGGGCTGAATGGGCGCCTTCCTGTTCCTGTGTAACAGGCTCGAGGAGCTGAATGGGCCTCCTGTTCCTGTGTAACAGGCTCGAGGGGCTGAATGGGCCTCCTGTTCCTGTGTAACAGGCTTGAGGGGCTGAATGGGCCTCCTCCTGTTCCTGTGTAACAGGCTAGAGGGGCTGAATGGGCCTCCTCTTGTTCCTGTGTAACAGACTCGAGGGGCCGAATGGGACCTCCATGTGCATGTGTAACAGACTCGATGGGCTGAATGGGCTTCTATTCCTATGTAACAGGCTCAAGGGGCTGAATGGGCGCCTTCCTGTTCCTGTGTAACAGACTCGAGGAGGGGCTGAATGGGCCTCCTGTTCCTGTGTAACAGGCTTGAGGGGCTGAATGGGCCTCCTCCTGTTCCTGTGTAACAGGCTCGAGGGGCTGAATGGGCCTCCTCCTGTTCCTGTGTAACAGACTCGAGGAGGGGCTGAATGAGCCTCCTGTTCCTGTGTAACAGACACGAGGGGCTGAATGGGCCTCCTCCTGTTCCTGTGTAACTGGCACGAGAAGGGTTCTGGGAATGGGCTTCGTCCTGTTGCAGTCTTACAGGCTCGAGGGGCTGAATGGACCTCCTCCTGTTCTTGTGTACGTGGCTCGAGGAATGGCTGAATGGGATTCCTCTTGTTCCTGTGTAACTGAATCGAGGGGCTGAATGGCTCTCTTCCTATTCCCGAGTAAAAGGTTCGAGGGGCTGAATGGGCCTCCTCCTGTTCCTGTGCACCAGACTCGAGGGCCATAGAACATAGAACAGTACAGCACAGAACAGGCCCTTCGGCCCTTGATGTTGTGCCGAGCAATGATCACCCTACTTAAACCCACGTATCCACCCTATACCGGTAACCCAACAATCCCCCCATTAACCTTACACTACAGGCAATTTATCATGGCCAATCCACCTAACCCGCACATCTTTGGACTGTGGGAGGAAACCGGAGCACCCGGAGGAAACCCACCCACACACGGGGAGAACGTGCAGACTCCACACAGACAGTGACCCAGCCGGGAATTGAACCTGGGACCCTGGAGCTGTGAAGCATTGATGCTAACCACCATGCTACCGTGAGACCCCCCCATGCTACCGTCAGGCCCCATCTTCCTGTTCCTGTGAAACAGGCTTTAGCGGTTGAATGGGCCTCCTCCTGTTCCTGTGTAACAGACTCGAGGGGCTGAATGGCCGTCCTCCAGTTCCTGTGCAACAGGCTCGAGGGGCTGAATGGGCCTCCTCCTGTTCCTGTGCAACAGGCTCGAGGGGCTGAATGGGCCTCCTCATGTTCCAGTGTAAAAACCCCGATGGTTTGAATAGGCCTCCTCCAGTTCAGTGTTACAAGCTCAAGGGTCTGAATGATCCTCCTTCTGTTTCGATGTAAAAGGCTCGAAAGGCTGAATGGGCCTCTACCAGTTCCTGTGTAACAGGCTCGAGGGGCTGAATGGGTCTCTACCAGTTCCTCTGTAACAGGTTCGAGGGGCTGAATGGGCCTCTTCCTGTTCCTGTGTAACAGACTCGAGGAGGGGCTGAATGGGCATCCTCCTGTTCCTGAGTAAAAGACTGGAGGGGCTGAATGGCACTACTGTTCCTGAGTAACAGGGTCGAGGGGCTGAATGGCACTCCTGTTCCTGAGTAACAGGGTCGAGGGGCCGAATGTGCCTCCTCCTGTTCCTGAGTAACAGACTCAAGAGGCTGAATGGGCCTCCTGTCCCTGTGTAACATGCTCGAGGGGCTGAATGGGCCTCCTCCTGTTCCTGTGTAACAGACTCGAGGGGCTGATTGGGCCTCCTCCTGTTCCTGTGTAACAGACTCGAGGGGCTGAATGGGCCTCCTCCTGTTCCTGTGTAACAGACTCGAGGGGCTGAATGGGCTCCCTCCTGTTCCTGTGTAACAGACTCGAGGGGCTGAATGGGCTCCCTCCTGTTCCTGTGTAACAGTCTCGAGGGGCTGAATGGGCCTCCTCCTGTTCCTGTGCAACAGTCTCGAGGGGCTGAATGGGCTCCCTCCTGTTCCTGTGTAACAGTCTCGAGGGGCTGAATGGGCCTCCTCCTGTTCCTGTGTAACAGTCTCGAAGGGCTGAATGGGCCTCCTCCAGTTCCTGTGCAACAGGCTCGAGGGGCTGAATGGGCCTCCTCATGTTCCAGTGTAAAAACCCCGATGGTTTGAATAGGCCTCCTCCAGTTCAGTGTTACAAGCTCAAGGGTCTGAATGATCCTCCTTCTGTTTCGATGTAAAAGGCTCGAAAGGCTGAATGGGCCACTACCAGTTCCTCTGTAACAGGCTCGAGGGGCTGAATGGGTCTCTACCAGTTCCTCTGTAACAGGCTCGAGGGGCTGAATGGGCCTCTTCCTGTTCCTGTGTAACAGACTCGAGGAGGGGCTGAATGGGCATCCTCCTGTTCCTGAGTAAAAGACTGGAGGGGCTGAATGGCACTACTGTTCCTGAGTAACAGGGTCAAGGGGCTGAATGAGCCACCTCCTGTTCCTGTGTAACAGGCTCGAGGGGCTGAATGGGCCTCCTCCTGTTCCTGAATAACAGACTCGAGGGGCTGAATGGCCGTCCTCCAGTTCCTGTGCAACAGGCTCGAGGGGCTGAATGGGCCTCCTCCTGTTCCTGTGCAACAGGCTCGAGGGGCTGAATGGGCCTCCTCATGTTCCAGTGTAAAAACCCCGATGGTTTGAATAGGCCTCCTCCAGTTCAGTGTTACAAGCTCAAGGGTCTGAATGATCCTCCTTCTGTTTCGATGTAAAAGGCTCGAAAGGCTGAATGGGCCTCTACCAGTTCCTGTGTAACAGGCTCGAGGGGCTGAATGGGTCTCTACCAGTTCCTCTGTAACAGGTTCGAGGGGCTGAATGGGCCTCTTCCTGTTCCTGTGTAACAGACTCGAGGAGGGGCTGAATGGGCATCCTCCTGTTCCTGAGTAAAAGACTGGAGGGGCTGAATGGCACTACTGTTCCTGAGTAACAGGGTCGAGGGGCTGAATGGCACTCCTGTTCCTGAGTAACAGGGTCGAGGGGCCGAATGTGCCTCCTCCTGTTCCTGAGTAACAGACTCAAGAGGCTGAATGGGCCTCCTGTCCCTGTGTAACATGCTCGAGGGGCTGAATGGGCCTCCTCCTGTTCCTGTGTAACAGACTCGAGGGGCTGAATGGGCCTCCTCCTGTTCCTGTGTAACAGACTCGAGGGGCTGAATGGGCCTCCTCCTGTTCCTGTGTAACAGACTCGAGGGGCTGAATGGGCTCCCTCCTGTTCCTGTGTAACAGACTCGAGGGGCTGAATGGGCTCCCTCCTGTTCCTGTGTAACAGGCTCGAGGGGCTGAATGGGCTCCCTCCTGTTCCTGTGTAACAGTCTCGAGGGGCTGAATGGGCTCCCTCCTGTTCCTGTGTAACAGGCTCGAGGGGCTGAATGAGCCGCCTCCTGTTCCTGTGTAACAGACTCGAGGGGCTGAATGGGCCTCCTCCTGTTCCTGTGTAACAGGCTCGAGGGGCTGAATGGGCCTCCTCCTGTTCCTGTGTAACAGGCTCGAGGGGCTGAATGGGCCTCCTCATGTTCCTGTGTAACAGGCTCGAGGGGCTGAATGGGCCTCCTCATGTTCCAGTGTAAAAACCCCGATGGTTTGAATAGGCCTCCTCCAGTTCAGTGTTACAAGCTCAAGGGTCTGAATGATCCTCCTTCTGTTTCGATGTAAAAGGCTCGAAAGGCTGAATGGGCCACTACCAGTTCCTGTGTAACAGGCTCGAGGGGCTGAATGGGCCACTACCAGTTCCTCTGTAACAGGTTCGAGGGGCTGAATGGGCCTCTTCCTGTTCCTGTGTAACAGACTCGAGGAGGGGCTGAATGGGCATCCTCCTGTTCCTGAGTAAAAGACTGGAGGGGCTGAATGGCACTACTGTTCCTGAGTAACAGGCTCGAGGGGCTGAATGGGCCTCCTCCTGTTCCTGAGTAACAGACTCAAGAAGCTGAATGGGCATCCTCCTGTTCCTGTGTAACAGACTCGAGGGGCTGAATGGGCCTCCTCCTGTTCCTGTGTAACAGTCTCGAGGGGCTGAATGGGCCTCCTCCTGTTCCTGTGTAACAGTCTCGAGGGGCTGAATGGGCCTCCTCCTGTTCCTGTGTAACAGACTCGAGGGGCTGAATGGGCTCCCTCCTGTTCCTGTGTAACAGTCTCGAGGGGCTGAATGGGCCTCCTCCTGTTCCTGTGTAACAGTCTCGAGGGGCTGAATGGGCCTCCTCCTGTTCCTGTGTAACAGTCTCGAGGGGCTGAATGGGCCTCCTCCTGTTCCTGTGTAACAGGCTCGAAGAGCTGAATGGGCCTCCTCCTGTTCCTGTGTAACAGGCTCGAAGGGCTGAATGGGCCTCCTCCAGTTCCTGTGCAACAGGCTCGAGGGGCTGAATGGGCCTCTTCCTGTTCCTGTGTACCAGGCTTAAGGGGCTGAATGGGCCCCTCCTGTTCCTGTGTACCAGGCTTAAGGGGCTGAATGGGCCTCCTCCTGTTCCTGTGTACCAGGCTTAAGGGCCTAAATGGGCCTCCTGTTCCTGTGTAACAGGTTCGAGGGGCTGACTGGGCCTCCTCCTGATCCTGTTTAACAGAGTCGAGGGGCTGAATGCGCCTCCTCCTGTTCCTGTGTAACAGAATTGAGGTGAGGGGCTGATAGGGCCTCCTCCTGTTCCTGTGGAACAGATTCACCGAGAGACAGAATGCGCCTCCTGCTGTTCCTGTATATCAGGTTCGAGGAGGGGCTGTATGGGCCTACAGTTGCTGTGCAACAGTATCGAACAGCTGAAAGGCCCTCCTGTTCCTGTGTAACAGGCTAGAGGGGCTGAATGGGCCTCCTCCTGTTCCTGTGTAACAGGCTCGAGGGGCTGAATGGGCCTCCTCCTGTTCCTGTGTGACAGACACGAGGGGCTGAATGGGCCTCCTGTTCCTGTGTAACAGACACGATGGGCTGAATGGGCCTCCTCCTCTTTCTTAGTGACAGACATCAGGAGGGGCTGAATGGGGTCCTCCTGTTTCTGTGTAAAAGGCCTGTGGGGTTGAATAGGCCTCCTCCTGTTCCGTATTACAACCTCGAGGGGCCGAATGGCCTCCTACTCTTCCTGAGTATCAGAGTCGAAGAGGGGATTAATGGGGCTCTCCTGTTCCTGTGTAAGAGGCTCGAGGGGCCGAATGGGCCTCCTCCTGTTCCTGTGTAACAGGCTCGAGGAGCCGAATGGGCCTCCTCCTGTTCCTGTGTAACAGACACAAGGGGCTGAATGGGCCTCCTGTTCTTGTGTAACAGGCTCGAGGGGCTGAATGGGCCTCCTCCTGATCCTGTGTAACAGGCTTAAGGGGCTGAATGGGCCTCCTGTTCCTGTGTAACAGTCTTGAGGAATGGCTGAATGGGATTCCTCTCGTTCCTGCGTAACTGACTCTTGGGGCTGAAAGGGCATCCTCCTGTTTCTGTGCAACGGGCTCAAGGGGCTGAATGGCTCTTTTCATGTCCCTGGGTAACAGACTAATGGGGCTAAATGGGCCTCCTGTTCCTGTGTAACAGGCTCAAGGGGCTGAATGGGTCTCCTCCTGTTCCTGTGTAACAGGCTCGAGGGGCTGAATGGGCCTCCTCCTGTTCCTGTGTAACAGGCTCGAGGGGCTGAATGGGCCTCCTCCTGTTCCTGTGTAACAGGCTCGAGGGGCTGAATGGGCCTCCTCCTGTTCCTGTGTAACAGGCTCGAGGGGCTGAATGGGCCTCCTCCTGTTCCTGTGTAACAGGCTCGAGGGGCTGAATGGGCCTCCTCCTGTTCCTGTGTAACAGACTCGAGGGGCTGAATGGGCCTCCTCCTGTTCCTGTGTAACAGGCTTAAGGGCTGAATGGGCCTCCTCCTGTTCCTGTGTAACAGGCTCGAGGGGCTGACTGGGCCTCCTCCTGTTCCTGTGTAACAGACTCGACGAGGGGTTGAATGGGTCTCCTCCTGTTCCTGTGTAACAGGCCGGAGGGGCTGAATGGTCTCCTCATGTTCCTGTGGAACGGACTCGAGGGGCTGAATGAACCTCATCCTCTTCCTCTGCATCAGGGTAGCATGGTGGTTAGCATAAATGCTTCACAGCTCCAGGGTCCCAGGTTCAATTCCCGGCTGGGTCACTGTCTGTGTGGAGTCTGCACGTCCTCCCCCTGAGTGCGTGGGTTTCCTCCGGGTGCTCCGGTTTCCTCCCACAGTCCAAAGATGTGCGGGTTAGGTGGATTGGACATGCTAAATTTCCCGTAGTGTCCTAATAAAAGTAAGGTTAGCAGGGGTTGTTGGGTTACGGGTATAGGGTGGATACGTGGGTTTGAGTAGGGTGATCATGGCTCGGCACAACATTGAGGGCCGAAGGGCCTGTTCTGTGCTGTACTGTTCTATGTTCTATCAGACTCGAGGAGGGTCTCAATGGGCGCCCTCCTGTTCCTTAGCAGACACGATGGGCTGAATGGCTATCTTTCTGCTTCTGTGTAACATGCTCGAGGGGCTGAATGGGCCTTCTCCTGTTCCTGTGTAACAGGTTTAAGGGGCTGACTGGGCCTCCTCCTGATCCTGTTTAAAAGAGTTGAGGGGCTGATTGGGCCTCCTCCTGTTCCTGTGTAACAGGCTCAAGGGGCTGAATGGGCCTCTACCAGTTCCTGTGTAACAGGCTCAAGGGGCTGAATGGGCATCCTCCTGTTCCTGAGTAACAGGGTCGAGGGGCTGAATGGGCCTCCTCCCTAACAGGGTCGAGGGGCTGACTGGGCCTCCTCCTGATCCTGTTAGAAGAGTTGAGGGGCTGATTGGGCCTCCTCCTGTTCCTGTGTAACACGCTCGAGGAGGGGCTGATGGGCCTCCTCCTGTTCCTGTGTACAGGCTCGAGGGGCTGAATGGGCCTCCTCATGTTCCTGTGGAACAGACTCGAGGGGCTGAATGAACCTCATCCTCAGTAACAGACTCGAGGAGCTGAATGGGCCTCCTCCTGTTCCTGTGTAACAGTCTCGAGGGGCTGAATGGGCCTCCTCCTGTTCCTGTGTAACAGGCTCGAAGAGCTGAATGGGCCTCCTCCTGTTCCTGAGTAACAGACTCGAGGGGCTGAATGGGTCTCCTCCTGTTCCTGTGTAACAGGCCGGAGGGGCTGAATGGCCTCCTCATGTTCCTGTGGAACGGACTCGAGGGGCTGAATGGGCCTCCTCCTGTTCCTGTGTAACAGGCTCGAGGGGCTGAATGGGCCTCCTCATGTTCCTGTGGAACGGACTCGAGGGGCTGAATGAACCTCATCCTCTTCCTCTGCATCAGACTCGAGGAGGGTCTCAATGGGCGCCCTCCTGTTCCTTAGCAGACTCGATGGGCTGAATGGCTATCTTTCTGCTTCTGTGTAACAGACTCGAGGGGCTGAATGTGCCTTTTCCTGTTCCTCTGTAACAGGCTCGAGGGGCTGAATGGGCGTCCTGTTCCTGTGTAACAGGTTTGAGGGGCTGACTGGGCCTCCTCCTGATCCTGTTTAAAAGAGTTGAGGGGCTGAATGGGCCCCTCCTGTTCCTGTGTACCAGGCTTAAGGGGCTGAATGGGCCTCCTCCTGTTCCTGTGTACCAGGCTTAAGGGGCTGAATGGGCCTCCTGTTCCTGTGTAACAGGTTCGAGGGGCTGACTGGGCCTCCTCCTCATCCTGTTTAACAGAGTCGAGGGGCTGAATGCGCCTCCTCCTGTTCCTGTGTAACAGAATCGAGGTGAGGGGCTGATAGGGCCTCCTCCTGTTCCTGTGGAACAGATTCACCGAGAGACAGAATGCGCCTCCTGCTGTTCCTGTATATCAGGTTCGAGGAGGGGCTGTATGGGCCTACAGTTGCTGTGCAACAGTATCGAACAGCTGAAAGGCCCTCCTGTTCCTGTGTAACAGTATCGAATGGGCCTCCTCCTGTTCCTGTGTAACAGGCTCGAGGGGCTGAATGGGCCTCCTCCTGTTCCTGTGTAACAGGCTCGAGGGGCTGAATGGGCCTCCTCCTGTTCCTGTGTAACAGGCTGGAGGGGCTGAATGGGCCTCCTCCTGTTCCTGTGTAACAGGCTCGAGGGGCTGAATGGGCCTCCTCCTGTTCCTGTGTGACAGACACGAGGGGCTGAATGGGCCTCCTGTTCCTGTGTAACAGACACGATGGGCTGAATGGGCCTCCTCCTCTTTCTTAGTGACAGACATCAGGAGGGGCTGAATGGGGTCCTCCTGTTCCTGTGTAAAAGGCCCGTGGGGTTGAATAGGCCTCCTCCTGTTCCGTATTACAACCTCGAGGGGCCGAATGGCCTCCTACTCTTCCTGAGTATCAGAGTCGAAGAGGGGATTAATGGAGCTCTCCTGTTCCTGTGTAACAGGCTCGAGGGGCCGAATGGGCCTCCTCCTGTTCCTGTGTAACAGGCTCGAGGAGCCGAATGGGCCTCCTCCTGTTCCTGTGTAACAGACACGAGGGACTGAATGGGCCTCCAGTTCTTGTGTAACAGGCTCGAGGGGCTGAATGGGCCTCCTCCTGTTCCTGTGTAACAGGCTTAAGGGGCTGAATGGGCCTCCTGTTCCTGTGTAACAGTCTTGAGGAATGGCTGAATGGGATTCCTCTCGTTCCTGCGTAACTGACTCTTGGGGCTGAAAGGGCATCCTCCTGTTTCTGTGCAACGGGCTCAAGGGGCTGAATGGCTCTTTTCATGTCCCTGGGTAACAGACTAATGGGGCTAAATGGGCCTCCTGTTCCTGTGTAACAGGCTCAAGGGGCTGAATGGGTCTCCTCCTGTTCCTGTGTAACAGGCTCGAGGGGCTGAATGGGCCTCCTCCTTTTCCTGTGTAACAGGCTCGAGGGGCTGAATGGGCCTCCTCCTGTTCCTGTGTAACAGGCTCGAGGGGCTGAATGGGCCTCCTCCTGTTCCTGTGTAACAGGCTCGAGGGGCTGAATGGGCCTCCTCCTGTTCCTGTGTAACAGGCTCGAGGGGCTGAATGGGCCTCCTCCTGTTCCTGTGTAACAGACTCGAGGGGCTGAATGGGCCTCCTCCTGTTCCTGTGTAACAGGCTTAAGGGGCTGAATGGGCCTCCTCCTGTTCCTGTGTAACAGGTTCGAGGGGCTGACTGGGCCTCCTCCTGTTCCTGTGTAACAGACTCGACGAGGGGTTGAATGGGTCTCCTCCTGTTCCTGTGTAACAGGCCGGAGGGGCTGAATGGTCTCCTCATGTTCCTGTGGAATGGACTCGAGGGGCTAAATGAACCTCATCCTCTTCCTCTGCATCAGACTCGAGGAGGGTCTCAATGGGCGCCCTCCTGTTCCTTAGCAGACACGATGGGCTGAATGGCTATCTTTCTGCTTCTGTGTAACATGCTCGAGGGGCTGAATGGGCCTTCTCCTGTTCCTGTGTAACAGGTTTAAGGGGCTGACTGGGCCTCCTCCTGATCCTGTTTAAAAGAGTTGAGGGGCTGATTGGGCCTCCTCCTGTTCCTGTGTAACAGGCTCAAGGGGCTGAATGGGCCTCTACCAGTTCCGGTGTAACAGGCTCAAGGGGCTGAATGGGCATCCTCCTGTTCCTGAGTAACAGGGTCGAGGGGCTGAATGGGCCTCCTACTGTTCCTAACAGTGTCGAGGGGCTGAATGGGCCTCCTCCTGTTCCTGTGTAACAGGCTCGAGGAGGGGCTGATAGGCCTCCTCCTGTTCCTGTGTACAGGCTCGAGGAGGGGCTGAATGGGTCTCCTCCTGTTCCTGAGTAACAGACTCGAGGGGCTGAATGGGTCTCCTCCTGTTCCTGTGTAACAGGCCGGAGGGGCTGAATGGCCTCCTCATGTTCCTGTGGAACGGACTCGAGGGGCTGAATGAACCTCATCCTCTTCCTCTGCATCAGACTCGAGGAGGGTCTCAATGGGCGCCCTCCTGTTCCTTAGCAGACTCGATGGGCTGAATGGCTATCTTTCTGCTTCTGTGTAACAGACTCGAGGGGCTGAATGTGCCTTTTCCTGTTCCTCTGTAACAGGCTCGAGGGGCTGAATGGGCGTCCTGTTCCTGTGTAACAGAATCGAGGTGAGGGGCTGAATGGGCTCCCTCCAGTTCCTGTGTAACAGGCTCGAGGGGCTGAATGGGCCTCCTCCTGTTCCTGTGTAACAGGCTCGAGGGGCTGAATGGGCCTCCTCCAGTTCCTGTGTAACAGGCTCGAGGGGCTGAATGGGCCTCCTCCTGTTCCTGTGTAACAGGCTCGAGGGGCTGAATGGGCCTCCTGTTCCTGTGTAACAGGCTCAAGGGGCTGAATGGGCCTCCTCCTGTTCCTGTGTAACAGGCTCAAGGGGCTGAATGGGCCTCTACCAGTTCCTGTGTAACAGGCTCAAGGGGCTGAATGGGCCTCCTGTTCCTGTGTAACAGACTCGAGGGGCTGAATGGGCCTCCTCCTGTTCCTGTGTAACAGACTCGAGGGGCTGAATGGGCATCCTCCTGTTCCTGAGTAACAGGGTCGAGGGGCTGAATGGGCCTACTCCTGTTCCTAACAGGGTCGAGGGGCTGAATGGGCTCCTCCTGTTCCTGTGTAACAGGCTCGAGGAGGGGCTGAATGGGTCTCCTGTTCCTCTGTAACAGACTCGAGGGGCTGATTGGGCCTCCTCCTGTTCCTGAGTAACAGGCTCGAGGGGCTGAATGGGCCTCCTCCTGTTCCTGTGTAACAAGCTCGAGGGGCTGATTGGGCCTCCTCCTGTTCCTGTGTAACAGACTCGACGAGGGGTTGAATGGTTCTCCTCCTGTTCCTGTGTAACAGGCCGGAGGGGCTGAATAGCCTCCTCATGTTCCTGTGGAACGGACTCGAGGGGTTGAATGAACCTCATCCTCTTCCTCTGCATCAGACTCGAGGAGGGTCTCAATGGGCGCCCTCCTGTTCCTTAGCAGACACGATGGGCTGAATGGCTATCTTTCTGCTTCTGTGTAACAGACTCGAGGGGCTGAATGTGCCTTCTCCTGTTCCTCTGTAACAGGCTCGAGGGGCTGAATGGGCCTCCTCCTGTTCCTGAGTAATAGGGTCGAGGGGCTGAATGGGCTCCTCCTGTTCCTGTGGAACAGACACGAGGGGCTGAATGGGCCTCCTCCTGTTCCTCTGTAACAGGCTCGAGGGGCTGAATGGGCGTCCTGTTCCTGTGTAACAGGTTCGAGGGGCTGACTGGGCCTCCTCCTGTTCCTGTGTAACAGGCTCGAGGGGCTGACTGGGCCTCCTCCTGTTCCTGTGTAACAGGCTCGAGGGGCTGAATGGGCCTCCTCCTGTTCCTGTGTAACAGGCTCGAGGGGCTGAATGGGCCTCCTCCTGTTCCTCTGTAGCAGGCTCGAGGGGCTGAATGGGCCTCCTCCTGTTCCTGTGTAACAGGTTCGAGGGGCTGACTGGGCCTCCTGTTCTTGTGTAACAGGCTCGAGGGGCTGAATGGGCCTCCTCCTGTTCCTGTGTAACAGGTTCGAGGGGCTGACTGGGCCTCCTGTTCCTGTGTAACAGGGTCGTGGGGCTGAATGGGCCTCCTCCTGTTCCTGTGTAACATGCTCGAGGAGGGACTGAAGGGCCTCCTCCTGTTCCTGTGTAACAGGCTCGAGGAGGGGCTGAATGGGTCTCCTCCTGTTCCTCTGTAACAGACTCGAGGGGCTGATTGGGCCTCCCCCTGTTCCTCTGTAACAGGCTCGAGGGGCTGAATGGGCCTCCTCCTGTTCCTGTGTAACAAGCTCTACGGGCTGAATGGGTCTCCTCCTGTTCCTCTGTAACTGACTCGAGGGGCTGAATGGGCCTCCTCCTGTTTCTGTGTAACAGACTCGACGAGGGGTTGAATGGGTCTCCTTCTGTTCCTGTGTAACAGGCCGGAGGGGCTGAATGGCCTCATCATGTTCCTGTGGAACGGACTCGAGGGGCTGAATGAACCTCATCCTCTTCCTCTGCATCAGACTCGAGGAGGGTCTCAATAGGCGCCCTCCTGTTCCTCAGCAGACACGATGGGCTGAATGGCTATCTTTCTGCTTCTGTGTAACAGACTCGAGGGGCTGAATGTGCCTTCTCCTGTTCCTCTGTAACAGGCTCGAGGGGCTGAATGGGCCTCCTCCTGTTCCTGTGTAACAGGCTCGAGGGGCTGATTGGGCCTCCTCCTGTTCCTGTGTAACAGGTTCGAGGGGCTGAATGGGCCTCCTCCTGTTCCTGTGTAACAGGCTCGAGGAGGGGCTGATAGGCCTCCTCCTGTTCCTGTGTACAGGCTCGAGGAGGGGCTGAATGGGTCTCCTCCTGTTCCTGAGTAACAGACTCGAGGGGCTGAATGGGTCTCCTCCTGTTCCTGTGTAACAGGCCGGAGGGGCTGAATGGCCTCCTCATGTTCCTGTGGAACGGACTCGAGGGGCTGAATGGGCCTCCTCCTGTTCCTGTGTAACAGGCTCGAGGGGCTGAATGGGCCTCCTCATGTTCCTGTGGAACGGACTCGAGGGGCTGAATGAACCTCATCCTCTTCCTCTGCATCAGACTCGAGGAGGGTCTCAATGGGCGCCCTCCTGTTCCTTAGCAGACTCGATGGGCTGAATGGCTATCTTTCTGCTTCTGTGTAACAGACTCGAGGGGCTGAATGTGCCTTTTCCTGTTCCTCTGTAACAGGCTCGAGGGGCTGAATGGGCGTCCTGTTCCTGTGTAACAGAATCGAGGTGAGGGGCTGAATGGGCTCCCTCCAGTTCCTGTGTAACAGGCTCGAGGGGCTGAATGGGCCTCCTCCTGTTCCTGTGTAACAGGCTCGAGGGGCTGAATGGGCCTCCTCCAGTTCCTGTGTAACAGGCTCGAGGGGCTGAATGGGCCTCCTCCAGTTCCTGTGTAACAGGCTCGAGGGGCTGAATGGGCCTCCTGTTCCTGTGTAACAGGCTCAAGGGGCTGAATGGGCCTCCTCCTGTTCCTGTGTAACAGGCTCAAGGGGCTGAATGGGCCTCTACCAGTTCCTGTGTAACAGGCTCAAGGGGCTGAATGGGCCTCCTGTTCCTGTGTAACAGACTCGAGGGGCTGAATGGGCCTCCTCCTGTTCCTGTGTAACAGACTTGAGGGGCTGAATGGGCATCCTCCTGTTCCTGAGTAACAGGGTCGAGGGGCTGAATGGGCCTACTCCTGTTCCTAACAGGGTCGAGGGGCTGAATGGGCTCCTCCTGTTCCTGTGTAACAGGCTCGAGGAGGGGCTGAATGGGTCTCCTGTTCCTCTGTAACAGACTCGAGGGGCTGATTGGGCCTCCTCCTGTTCCTGAGTAACAGGCTCGAGGGGCTGAATGGGCCTCCTCCTGTTCCTGTGTAACAAGCTCGAGGGGCTGAATGGGCCTCCTCCTGTTCCTGTGTAACAGACTCGACGAGGGGTTGAATGGTTCTCCTCCTGTTCCTGTGTAACAGGCCGGAGGGGCTGAATGGCCTCCTCATGTTCCTGTGGAACGGACTCGAGG
>NW_024055647.1:0-46161 GCF_902713615.1 Scyliorhinus canicula | reverse complement strand
AGAGAGAGAGATAGTGACAAAAGAGGGTGGGAGAGAGGAGAGAGACAAAGAGAGGGTGGAGGGAGAGAGAGGAGACAAAGAGAGGGTGGAGGGAGAGGAGAGGACAACGGGTGGAGGGAGAGAGAGACAAAGAGAGGGTGGAGGGAGAGAGTGAGAGAGAGGGTGGAGGGAGAGGGAGAGATAGAGAGCGACAAAGAGAGGGTGGAGGGAGAGAAAGAGACAAAGAGAGGGTGGAGAGAGAGATTGAGAAAGAGAGGGTGGAGGGAGAGAGAGAGAGACAGAGGGTGTAGGGAGAGTGAGAGAGAGACAAAGAGAGGGTGGAGGGAGGGAGAGAGAGAGAGACAAGAGAGGGTGGAGGGAGGCAGAGAGAAGAGAGAGAGAGAGAGAGACAAAGAGGGTGGAGGGAGAGGGAGAGAGAGAGAGACAAAGAGAGGGTGGAGGGAGAGAGAGAGAGAGAGACAAAGAGAGGGTGGAAGGAGAGAGAGAGAGAGAGAGAGATATTGGAGGGAGAGAGAGAGAGAGAGGGTGGAGGGAGAGAGTGAGAGAGTCAAAGAGAGGGTGGAGGGAGAGAGAGAGAGAGACGGAGACAAAGGGAGGGTGGAGGGAGAGAGAGAGAGAGACAAAGAGAGGGTGGAGGGAGAGAGAGAGACAGAGACAAAGGGAGGTTGGAGGGAGAGAGAGAAAGAGACAAAGAGAGGTTGGAGGGAGAGAGAGAGAGAGAGTCAAAGAAAAGGTGGAGAGAGAGTGAGAGAGAAAAATTATTATGCGATTAGGCAACAATTAGGGAGCATGAGATGGGAACAGGAACTGTCAGGGAAAGGCACAAATGAAAAGTGGAGCTTGTTCAAGGAACAAATCCTGCGTGTCCTTGATAGGTATGTCCCTGTCAGGCAGGGAGTAGATGGCCGTGTGAGAGAACCATGGTTCTCAAAAGGGGTTGAATGTCTTGTCAGGAGGAACAAGATAGCTTGATCTTGGTTTCGGACAATGCTCGGCACAACATTGAGGGCCGAAGGGGCCTGTTCTATGCGGTACTGTTCTATGTTATTGCAAACAAGGTAGATGAGTTCAGGGCACGGATTGACACATCGCAGCAGGATGTCATTGCTCTAACAGAAACTTGGCAGAAGGACAGGGAAAATTGGCAACTCAATAGCCCTGGTTACAGAGTTTTCAGACAGTACAGAGGGGCAGATTAAACAGGAGGGGGAGGAGCACTAATCGTTCCAGTTGTGAGAGGGGATGATAAGAGGGTCAATAAACAAGGCTTCATGGTTTGAGCTTAGAAATGCAAAAAGGGCATTTACACACCTGGGAGTATACTACGGACCTTCAAATTGTGAAGGGGAGATATAAGAGGGTAATAATCGCAGGAGACTATTTCAATACTGACTGGGATTCAAACAATATCAGGAGAACTGAGAGACAAATACATGCAGTGTGCCAAGTAAATTCTTTTAATCAATTAATGTCAAATCCAGCAATCTTGGGGAATGAAGAAGGGCAAGTGGAGGAAATGACATTTGGTGACCATATCGGAGATAGTGACCACAATTCAGTGAGATTCAGTATTACCAGGAAAAAGGACAGAAATGAAGCAGGAGTAAAAATGTTGAACTGGGGAATTTTGCAGGAATGAGACTGGACTGAGGAGGGCTGGACAGCACTGCTCGTGGATAAATCTGTGGAAAACCAGTGGCAGCACCAAACTTAGACATCCTAAATGTCCAAAGTAGTCATGTACCCATCAAAAATAAAAATGGTGCTGCCAAATTTAGACCCTCCCTGTTGTTTCAAGGAATACAGGGGAAGATCAAACAGAAAAAGAAAGTATACAATAGGCACATAGAACTAAGCACTTCAGAAAGCCAAGACAAGTATAGAAAGTGTTGGGACAAAGTCAAAAAGGAAAGAAGGGAATCAAAACAAGGGCATGATAATAGTTTAGAAAGTAAAGTCAAAGAAAAGCCAAAGCTGATTTGCCAATGTGGGTAGCATGTTAGCATACTGGTTAGCACAATTGCTTCAAAGCTCCAGGGTCCCAGGTTGGATTGATTACATTGTTTGGTTTAGTTTTTGTGAAACTGAACTGATATGGCTTTGTAATAGTACCAAGATGGGACAATTACGTGTTTCCTAGTTGATTAATAGCTAGTGTGATAGGTGGCATCATAGAATTTAGAATCATATAATTTACAGTGCAGAAGGAGGCCATTTGGCCCATCGAGTCTGCATCGGCTCTTGGAAAGAGCCCCTTACCCAAGCCCACACCTCCCTACTCCCATAACCCAGTAGCCCCACCCGATACTAAGGGCAATTTCGGACACTAAGGGCAATTCAGCATGACCAATCCTCCTAACCCGCACATCTTTGGACTGTGGGAGGAAACCGGAGCACCCGGAGGAAACCCACGCACACACATGGGGAGGACGTGCAGACTCCGCACAGACAGTGACCCAAGCTGGGAATCGCAGCTGGGACCCAGGAGCTGTGAGGCAATTGTGAAAACCACGATGCTACCGTGCTGCCCCATGTTATTGTAGTTGATTTTCAAATCAAGGCTAATGTTGACCGTTTTAATAAAAAACGGATTACTGAATTGGCATCCCGTGGGTTGCCGTGTTATGTCTTAGCTGATGATGACTTCAGTGCAATTCAATCACACTTGAAGCATAAGAACTTTGCTTGACCTCGAGAAGCACCAGTACCATAGACGCAGCAGCCAACAATCACTCAAGGACTGGGCTTCAGTACTGGGGATATCCTCACAACCAAAGGGTGAGTATCTGGATCTTGGACCACTTGGATCACGGAGTACTTGGACCCATACTGGCTAGCATATATTTATGCAGACACTCTGCTAATGATTTCTCTGCCCCCTTGTTGGGGAAGCTCATATTCCCTAAGCATTGTGGGATTGTCATTAGTCTCCAGCCAGTGGTAAGCAGGCAGGTTATAACAGAGATAAAGGGGTCTTTTTCAGGATGCCAGCCAATGACCAGTGGTGTCCCTCGGTGGTCGGTACTGTGACTACAACTTTCCACAATATACATTAGTGATCTGGAAGATGAACCTGAAAGCGCTGTTGCTAAGTTTGCAGATGATACAAAGATCTATAGAGGGGCAGATATTCTTGAGGAAGCAGGCGGACTGCAGAAGGACTTGGACAGGCTGAGAGTGGGCAAAGAAGCGGCAGATGGAATATAATGTGGAAAAGTGTGAGGTTATGCACTTTCAAAAGAGAAATGGAGGCATAGACTATTTTCCAAATGGGATGATGGGGAGGAAATCAGAAGCACAAAGGGATTTGTGAGTGCTTGTTCACGATTCTCTTCAGGTTATCGTGCAGGTTCAGTCGGCAGTTAGGAAGACAAATGCAATGTTAGCATTCATGTCGAGAGGGCTAGAATACAAGACCAGGGCTGTACTTCTGGGGCTATAGAAGGCTCTGGTCAGACCCCATTTGGAGTATTGTAAGCAATTTTGGGCCCTGTATCTAAGGAAGGATGTGCTGGCCTTGGAAAGGGTCCAGAGGAGGTTCAGTAGAATGATCCCTGGAATGAAGAGCTTGTCGTATGAGGAACGGTTGAGGACTCTGGCTCTGTACTCGTTGGAGTTTAGAAGGATGAGGGGGATCTTATTGAAACTTACAGGATACTGCGAGGCCTGGACAGAGTGGATGTGGAGAGCACGTTTCCACTTGTAATACAAACCTGAACCAGAGGACACCATCTCAGACTAATTGAATGATCCTTCACAACAGAGATGAGGAGGAATTTACTTAGCCAGAGGGTGGTGAATCTGTTGAACTCTTTGCCACAGAAGGCTGTGGAGGCCAAATCACTGAGTGTCTTGAAGACAGAGATAGAAAAGGGGATCAGAGGTATGGCGACCAAGGCTGGAGAATGGGTAACAGAAAAATATCAGCCATGATTGAAAGACGGAGGTGACTTGATGGGCCGAGTGTCCTAATTCTGCTCCTATATCTTATGGGAAGAGTAACTGAGCATGGTCTCCCTCATGTTCCCGGCAGTGGTCTGGGATGGTGGGTTCCTGCTGTGGTTGGTGGTGAGTGTACAGATCACGGTTTCCCAGCACGTGGCTGGCTGGATGGCACTGGCACTCTGAGAGAAGGCTGGATGGGTAAGGGTGCGGGAAGCTTGGGCAATTTGAGGGGCCTGCAGTGGACCTGATTGTTAGTCCATCTCCTTCTCTAATTCCTTACAGAGACCAAGATGGATGGTGAGGTCAGGCCCAGAGAAGATGCCCTCGCAGTGCTAACGGCAGTCCAGGAGCTGGATGCCGGAGAAGTCAGCAGCGTCCAGGCTGTCCTGAGGTGGCACCCCAGATGCCGGGGTGGGGGGGGGGGGTGCCACACACCCTGGAAACCCGGTTGCCCATTAGATCGAGGAGGAGGCCAGAGGAGGAGGCCAGTGATGGCCCAAGTTGTACAGGCATCGTTGGTCTTTCGAGGAGATGATAGGCATTGGCCACAGGAGACTCCGTCTCAACAAAGAGACAGTGCGGCACCTGTGCCTCGTTCTCGCAGACTTGGCACCCCGTGGAGGGAAGGATATGTCCTCACGGTGGCTGTGAAGGATAGCGCAGCTCTGCAATTCTATGCCACAAGTTCATTCCAGGGCTGGAGCGGGGAGTTGGGCAGCATTTGATAAGCTACACAGAGGTCACGGATGCTCTGTAGGTACAGGCAGCAGATTATATGGAATCTGAGCTTGACTAAGCCTCCCAAGATGCCCGGGATGCAGGATTCTCTGTCATCGCCAGGATGTCCAGGCCCAATGAGTAATTGATGGCACGTGTGTCACCTTGCCAGCATCGGAGTGTCAGGGAGTGCCTTTCATTAACAGAAAGGGGTTCCAGTCCCTGAATGTTAAATACGTTTCCATCCAACCACCTCCACCCCTGTATGACTACGGCCTGATTCCACCCTGCCGTCTCCTGTGTAACCTTACCCGAGGGTGATGGGCCTTAATTTAATCCAGGGCCTTCATTTAATCTCTTAAAGACCTTCCAAGTGCTGGCTTAAAATGTTTTCCTGAAACATCATAGCTTCCTTTTGTTTGGATTTAGGGGCTTAGTTTCACAGCGAGTAGAGGTGTATTTACACTTTGTGAATCCTGCACAGACATTGATGTCTGCCTTCGCATGACATCAGGCTCCTCCCGTCCACGCCCACCCTCTCCCCACAAAACGCAAAGGTGCAAGCCACAATAATACACTCATTCATCACCGCTTTTGCCAATTTATATCTTGTATGAATCATTGCTGAATTGAAATGCAAGCTTACCGCTTGGCAGAATGGGGGGAAAGATGGAAAATGTTGCGATGCGTATCTTGAGCTGACCAAATGTAGAAGTCGCAGAGAAACAACGAGGCGGCAAAATTAGCCAGTGACATGACTGCAGCACAGGCCAGTGCAGGACAGAATGTGCCAGTCCAGTACATTAGCAAATATTGTCAGCAACAAGATGCTTACGCTGCCATTCAGGATATTTCAGTGCCTCATTGAGTTTTAAAAGTTAACTTCCTTACTTCCGCTCTCAATATCAAAGAAGTCATTGTGGTAAATCCATGCGAGCAGAGTGTCTAGTGAGTCCAAGTCCAATATCAGTGTCTCTGTCTGCAGGATTCCTTATTTGTCCGCGAAGACACTTTCCCAAGGCCAGTCTTGAGAGCAATGGTGAGTAGAACTGCCAGCATGTGACCAGCTGCAGCCATCATATCAGACCAGCAATGGTCTAGTTTGAAAAACAGAATTTAACAAGAGAGATGGAAGATGGACAACATTTTGAGATTGTCTTGTTTCATCACGTGTTGGCACAATTTATAACTTTCTCTGCTTTTTCTTCACAGAATCATCAATTATGTCATCATAGGTGAAATCTTGTCAAGATGCACTTTCAACCGTTAATATTTCTGTTAAATGTACGATTCATCACACTTCGCAAATAATTTTGAACTCTTTTCCATATAGAAGAACGATGTTCACCGGAAGTATGTGTGTCAATTATTTGCAGAATGGTTTCCACATTTAGAAAGGACGTCTTCAAAACACCATGGGGAAGTCCGTACAAATCTGATGCAGAAATGTCAAATAATGTTTCCTTCATATCAGCAAAGTTAGGGTGGTGGAGCGGGTCGCACTGCTAATCCGATCCCGACCCCAGGCCACTGTCTGTGTGGTGTTTGCACATTCTCCCCGTGTCAGCATGGGACTCAATCCCACAATCCAAACAAACGCAGGGTCGGTGGATTGGTCATGCCAAATTTTCCCTTAGGAGGAAAAAAAAATGAATTGGGTACTTTAAATTTATTGAGAAAATATCAGCAAAGTTCATTTTCAAAATCAAAACAACATTTGAACAAGTAGATCATTTGCTGTAACAAATTAATTCGACAGTCAAATGTTTCCATTTGCCACCTCCAAACATGATTTCAACATATTCCACTGATGCGTGCAGATTGAAATAAAGGCATACAGATTTTGAAAAAAGCCAAACAGTGTACAGCTCCCTAACAGGGTTCAGCTGCAGCTTTCAAGGGGTGACTGGAATATGGAATGAATCATGGACAGGGGCTTGCATTGCTCAGTCCAGCTTGTGGAACTGAATATTTCCCCGGCATATTTGTGGCATTATCGAAGGTCTGCCCACGACTACTTTTGATGTCCAAAGCTAAATTTGCAATGGTTTCCAAGAGCATTGTTTCCAGGCATTCAGAAGTGTGGGGTTGTAGCTGGACTAAATAAATAAAGCTCTCTACAATATCTCCATTGCTGGTCACATATCTTAAAATCAATGTTCATCGATCCACATGACTCAAATTTGGAGTTGAATCAATTATGATGGAATTGTATTTGGCATCTTTGACTTCATGAGGAAAATGGTTTCTCAGCCATTCTGCCAAGACATTGATGAAGTTGTCTTACATTTGGAGCGTCAGAAAGTCGGTCTTCTGAGTTAGCTGTGGCAATGGATGCGGAAAAGGCGTTCGACCGGGTGGAGTGAGACTATCTATGGGAGGTGTTGGAAGGATTTGGGTTTGGGAGGGGCTTTATCGACTGAGTCAGTCTGTTGTACCAGGCTCCAGAGGCTAGTGTAAGGACGAATAGGACGACCTCGGACTATTTAAGACTGTATTGGGGGAGGGGGAAGACACCACTGTTGTTTGCGTTAGCTATAGAGCCGCTGGCAATTGGCCTGAGCGCATCAATGGGCTGGAAGGGGTTGGTTTGGGGGGGGGGGTGCTGCTGGTGGAGCATAGGGTCTTGCTGTACGCAGACGACCTGCTCTTATACGTATCCGATCCAGGGGCAGGGATAGGTGAAATTATGGCGATTTGGGGGGAATTTGGCCGGTTTTCGGGGTACAAAGAAGTGAGATGTTTGTAGTCCAGGCGAGGGGTCAGTAGGGTCGGCTGAGAAAGCTGCCATTTAGGTTAGTAGGGGACAGTTTCAGCTACTTAGGGATACAAGTGGCGCTCGACTGGGGCCGGTTACACAAGTTGAACTTGTCCCGGTTGGTGGAACAGATGAGGGTCGAGTTTGGGAGATGGGATGCGCTCCCGCTGTCATTAACTGGGAGAGTGCAGATGGTAAAAACGATGGTCCTACCGAGATTTCTGTTCGTATTTCATTGTCTCCCAATTTACATCCCATGGTCCTTTTTTAGGATGCTTAATAAAATGGTTGCGGGCTTTGTGTGGGCGGGTAAGTTCCCATGAGTGAAGAAGGGGATTCTCGAGTGGAATCAGGGGGAGGGGGGCTTGCGTTGCCGAATCTGGGCAGCTAACATAGCCATGATGATAAGGAAGTGAGTGGTGAGGGCGGGGTCGGATTGGGATTGGATGGAGGCAGCTTCTTGTAGGGGCAGCAGTATGGGGGCATTGATAACGGCACCTCTGCCTTTCCCGCCGGCAGCGTACTCCGCCAGCCCCATAGT
Organism: Scyliorhinus canicula; assembly: GCF_902713615.1. Lineage (NCBI taxonomy): Eukaryota > Metazoa > Chordata > Chondrichthyes > Carcharhiniformes > Scyliorhinidae > Scyliorhinus > Scyliorhinus canicula. The sequence goes on along the minus strand of NW_024055647.1, from coordinate 38,200 downwards.
GGTGGCTTCCCTGAGAATCTGGAGTTAGTGGAGGAGGTTCGCTGGAGCAGTGGGAGCATCGGTCTGGTCCCCAATATGTGACAATCAACGCTTTGCCCCGGGGAGCTTGGATGGCAGGTTCCGAGTATGGCAAAGGGCGGGAATTGAGAAGATGGGGGGCTTGTATCCAGGTGGGAGCTTCCCTAGCTTGTGAGCGCTGGAGGAGAAATTTGGGTTGGCAAGTGGGAACAAATGTAGATATTTCCAGGTGCGGGACTTTCTGCGTTGGCAGGTATCATCCTTCCCACTCCTGCCACTAAGGGTAGTGGCTACCAGATGGATGGGAGAGGGCAGCGTCTCAGACATCTACAAAGAACTCATGGTGGCGGAGGAGATGCAGATCGAGGAGCTGAAGCGTAAATGGGAGGAGGAGCTTGATGTTGAGATGGAGGATAGCGTATGGGCGGACACGTTGAGCAGAGTCAACGTGACTGCTACATATGCCAGGCTCAGCTTGATCCAATTCAAGGTGGTCCATCGGGCCCACGTGACAGTGGCCTGGATGAGTAGACCCACGGGGCCCACGTGACAGTGGCCCGGATGGGTAGACCCACGGGGCCCACGTGACAGTGGCCCGGATGAGTAGACCCACGGAGCCCACGTGACAGTGGCCCGGATGGGTAGACCCACGGAGCCCACGTGGCAGTGGCCCGGATGAGTAGACCCGCCGGGCCCATGTGACAGTGGCCCGGATGAGTAGACCCATCGGGCCCCCGTGACAGTGGCCCGGATGGGTAGACCCATGGAGCCCACGTGACAGTGGCCCGGATGGGTAGACCCATGGAGCCCACGTGACAGTGGCCCGGATGAGTAGATTCTTTAGGGTAGCGGACAGGAGTGTAAAATATGCGGGAGGACCGGCGACCCATCTCCACATATTCTGAGCGTGTCCAAAACTTAGGGGATATTGGAAGGGGTTTGCGGACGTCATGCCCAGAGTTTTGAAATAAGGGTGGCGCTGAGTCCAGAGGTGGCTATTTTCGGGGTGTCGGAAGAGCCGGGAATCCAGGAGTAGAAACAGGCAGATGTTCTGGCCTTTACTTCCCTGGTAGCCCGGAGACGGATACTGCTAGCTTGGAGGGACTCAAAGCCCCCGAAATCGGAGACCTGGTTAACTGACACGGCCAGCTTTCTCGGCCTGGACAAGATTAAGTTCACCTTGAGACGGTCAGTGTTAGGGTTCGCCCGGAGGTGCCAACCATCCATTGACTTATTTGTGGAGAATGAATCGTCAGTGGCGGGGAGGGGGGGGGGGGGGCGAGTATAGCGTGGAACAGGGGGTGAATTATGCGGGTCTTGGCGGAATGGGAGTCGGAGATTGTACTATGTTTATTGTTCTTTGTACATTGTTTTTATACTGTTGCTGTTTGTGATGCCAAAAATACCTCATTAAAATTGATTATTAAAAAAGGAAGTCTTCCCTGAGCCACAACATTAATAACTTTTCAAATGCTATATGTCAAGCTCAGCAAATTCACTGAAATTAGCTCTCAGACTTGGCACTGATGACTTATCACGTCCTCTGAGAGGAAATGCAAAAGAAGACGGCAGGTTGGCTTTGGGAACAACACAAATAAGCACTTTCCTCCAATAGGAGGAGTCCTTTGCCAAATCAGCTGACAAGGCAGAATCAATTCTTCCCCATTTTGAACGAGCCGACACACAGCATTAACAGGACCTTTAACATCCACCTGGCTGGGTCAAGTAGCCACTCACCTGCTCCTCTCGATGCTTCACAGGCACGGTGGAGATGGCTCATCTTGGCACAGCGCTGGGCGTATCACGCCTCCTTATTGCTGGCTAGCCTGTCCTCCTCAGCCCTGGAGACTGAGTTGCCACTCAACCATTCACCTGGCTGCTCGTCAGCTGTTCACCCCGGCAGGCTCGCTCGTCACCTCAGGGCTTCCGCTGGCCTCAGAGCCTTGCTTTGCTGTTGCTGCCCCCTCTGTCCTCACCTTGATGTGGAGATGCCGGCGTTCACTGAGGAAGGAGCAGCGCTCCCAAAGCTGGTGTTTGAAATAAACCTGTTGGACTTTAACCTAGTGTTGTAAGACGTCTTAGTGTCCTCACCTTGTTCACGCTCCTTCTTCACGTGCGTGCATTCGGATATTCGGGACAGAAAGTTCTTCCACTGGTCGGGGATTCTAGCAATCAAAGTCTGATACCACTGACCATTGTTGCTGACAGCTTGTTGAAGAATAAAAAGAGAATCAAAGATGCACATGGGTACACAGAGAGAGAGAATCACAGAAACACCAAAGGGTACAGAGAGAGAATCACAGAAACACACAAAGACACAGAGAGAGAATCACAGATACACACAAAGACACAGAGAGAGAGAATCACAGAAACACACAAAGACACAGAGAGAGAATCACAGAAACACACAGGGAGAAAGGGAGAAATCACAGAAACACACAAAGACACAGAGAGAGATTCACAGAAACACACAAAGACACAGAGAGAGAATCACAGAAACACACAAAGACACAGAGAGAGAATCACAGACACACACAAAGACACAGAGAGAGAATCACAGAAACACACAAAGACACAGAGAGAGAATCACAGAAACACACAAAGACACAGAGAGAGAATCACAGAAACACACAGGGAGAAAGGGAGAAATCACAGATACACTCAGACACAGAGAGAGATTCACAGACACACACAGAGACAGAGAGAGAGACTCACAGGTGCATACCGTGTCTAACAATGTCAGATAATGACAGTTAAATATACAGAGAAAGAGGTCAGATTATTGGTGGTTTGTTTCACAGCTGGCAGGAGGTGTGTGTGAAGGTGTCGCTTTACATTGTGGAGAACAAAAGGTTTAGCTTTGTTGGAGCACCTGTTGGATCCTCCTGGGATTTGCTTGTGATTGGTCAGGTTTCCGGGAGCCAGAATACACTTAAATCTTCTGGAGAGCAGAGTGAATATATCCACCAGGGTCCAGTGAGTGTCACTCTGTTCCAAAATGCATAGTCACAAAACTGTGAGGAACAAATCTGGGAGCCCAAAGCACAGCATTGACTCAGGAAGGGATAAATAGGGAAGGAATATAAATTGTCTGTGCTTGTTCAGACCTCAGCAATGAGACGGTTACAGAAAATGAAATGAAATGAAAATGGCTTATTGTCACGAGTAGGCTTCAATGAAGTTACTGTGAAAAGCCCCTAATCGCCACATTCCGGCGCCTGTCCGGGGAGGTTGGTACGGGAATCGAACCGTGCTGCTGGCCTGCTTGGTCTGCTTTAAAAGCCAGCGATTTAGCCCAGTGAGCTAAATCAGCCCCAGGGCACAGTGGTACAGCATTTAGCCCTGCTGCCTCACAGCGACAGACACCCAGATTTGATTCTGTTGGTTCTGGGTGTCTGTGAAGTTTGTACATTCTCTCCGTGTCTGCCTCCATTTCCTCCGGGAGATCACATTTCCTCCCGCAGACCAAAGATGGTTAGGTTAGGTGGATTGGACATGCTAAATTGCCCACTAATGTCCAATAGGTTAGGTGTGCTTAATAGGGGATAAATGGGGCTCTCCTGCTCCTTTGTAACAAACTCGATGGGCTCAATGGGCCTCCTCCAGTTCCTGTGTAACAGTCTCGAGGGGCTGAATGGGCCTCCTCCAGTTCCTGTGTAACAGGCTCGAGGGGCTGAATGGGCCTCCTCCAGTTCCTGTGTAACAGTCTCGAGGGGCTGAATGGGCCTCCTCCAGTTCCTGTGTAACAGGCTCGAGGGGCAGTATAGGCCTCCTCCAGTTCCTGTGTAACAGGCTCGAGGGGCTGAATGGGCCTCCTCCTGTTCCTGTGTAACAGGCTCGAGGGGATGAATGGGCCTCCTCCTGTTTCCTGTGTACAGGCTCGAGGGGCTGAATGGGCCTCCTCCAGTTCCTGTGTAACAGGCTCGAGGGGCTGAATAGGGCCTCCTCCAGTTCCTGTGTAACAGGCTCGAGGGGCTAAATGGGCCCTCCCTGTTCCTGTGTAACAGGCTCGAGGGGCTGAATGGGCCTCCTCCAGTGTCCTGTGTAACAGGCTCGAGGGGCTGAATGGGCCTCCTCCAGTTCCTGTGTACAGGCTTTGAGGGGCTGAATGGCCCTCCAGTTCCTGTGTAACAGGCTCGAGGGGCCGAATGGCCCTCCAGTTCCTGTGTAACAGGCTCGAGGGAATGAATGGCCCTCCTGTTCTTGTGTAACAGACTCGAGGAGGGGTTGAACGGGCCTCCAGTTCCTGTGTAACAGGCTCGAGGGGCTGAATGGGCCTCCTGTTCCTGTGCAACAGGCTCGAGGGGCTGAATAGACCTGTTCCTGTGTAACAGGCTCGAAGAGTGGGCTGAATGGGCCTCGCCCTGTTTCGGTGTAACAGGCTCGAGGATGGGGCTGAATAGGCCTCCTCCTGTTCCTGTGTAACAGACTCGAGGATGGGGCTGAATGGACCTTCTCTAGTTCCTGTGTAACAGGCTTGAGGGGCTGAATGGGCCTACTCATGTTCCAGTGCAAAAACCCCGATGGTTTGAATGGGCCTCCTCCAGTTCAGTGTTACAAGCTCAAGGGTCTGAATGGGCCTCCTTCTGTTCCAATGTAAAAGGCTCGAAAGGCTGAATGGGCCTCTACCAGTTCCTGTGTAACAGGCTCGAGGGGCTGAATGGGCCTCCTCCTGTTCCCTTGTAACAGACTCGAGGGGCTGAATGGGCCTCTTCCTGTTCCTGTGTAACAGACTCGAGGGGCTGAATGGGCCACCTCCAGTTCCTTTGTAACAGACTCGAGGGGTTGAATGGGCCTCCTCCAGTTCCTGTGTAACAGACTCGAGGGGCAGAATGGGCCTCTTCCTGTTCCTGTGTAACAGGCTAGCGAGGCTGAATGGGCCTCCCCCTGTTCCTGTGTAACAGTCTCGAGGGGCTGAATGGGTCTCCTCCTGTTCCTGTGTAACAGACTCGAGGGGCTGAATGGGCATCCTCCTGTTCCTGTGTAACAGACTCGAGGGGCTGAATGGGCCTTCTCCTGTTTCTGTATAACAGTCTCGAGGGGCCGAATGGGTCTCCTCTGTTCCTGTGTAACAGACTCGAGGGGCTGAATGGGTCGCCTCCTGTTCCTGTGTAACAGACTCGAGGAGGGGCTGAATAGGCCGCCTCATGTCCCTGCGTAACTGTCTTGAGGAGTGGCTGAATGGGACTCCTCTTGTTCCTGTGTAACTGGCTCGAGGGGCTGAATGGGTCTCCTCCTGTTCCTGTGTAACAGACTCGAGGGGCTGAATGGGTCTCCTCATACCCTGTGTAACAGACTCGAGGAGGGGCTGAATGGGCCTCCTCCTGTTCCTGTGTAATAGGCTCGAGGAGGAATGATTGGGCCTCCTCCTGTTCTTGTGTAACTGGCTCGAGGGGCTAAATGGCTCTCATCCTGTTCCTGTGGAACAGGTTTGAAGGGCTGAACGGCTCTCTTCCTATTCCTGTGTAACATGTTCGAGCGGCTGAATGGGCCTCCTCCTGTTCCTGTGTAACTGACTCGAGGAGGGGCTGAATGGGCCTCCTCCTGTTTCTGTGTAACAGACTCGAGGGGCTGAATGGGCCTCTTCCTGTTCCTGTGTAACAGGCTCGAGGGGCTGAATGGGTCTCCTCCTGTTCCTGTGTAATAGGCTCGAGGAGGAATGATTGGGCCTCCTCCTGTTCTTGTGTAACAGGCTCGAGGAGGGGCTGAATGGGCTCCCTCCTGTTCCTGTGTAACAGGCTCGAGGGGCTGAATGGGCCACCTCCTGTTCCTGTGTAACAGGCTCGAGGAGGGGCTGGATGGGCCTCCTCCTGTTTCTGTGTAACAGGCTCGAGGGGCTGAATGGGCCACCTCCTGTTCCTGTGTAACAGGCTCGAGGAGGAATGATTGGGCCTCCTCCTGTTCCTGTGTAACAGGCTCGAGGAGGGGCTGAATGGGCCTCCTCCTGTTTCTGTGTAACAGGCTCGAGGGGCTGAATGGGTCTCCTCCTGTTCCTGTGTAATAGGCTCGAGGAGGAATGATTGGGCCTCCTCCTGTTCTTGTGTAACAGACTCGAGGAGGGGCTGGATGGGCCTCCTCCTGTTTCTGTGTAACAGGCTCGAGGGGCTGAATGGGCCACCTCCTGTTCCTGTGTAATAGGCTCGAGGAGAAATGATTGGGCCTCCTCCTGTTCCTGTGTAAGTGGCTCGAGGGGCTAAATGGCTCTCATCTTGTTCCTGTGGAACAGGTTTGAAGGGCTGAACGGCTCTCTTCCTATTCCTGTGTAACATGTTCGAGCGGCTGAATGGGCTTGCTCCTGTTCCAGTGTAACAGACTCGAGGAGGGGCTGAAATTGCCTCCTCCTGTTTCTGTGTAACAGACTCGAGGGGCTGAATGGGCCTCCTCCTGTTCCTGTGTAATAGGCTCGAGGAGGGGCTGGATGGGCCTCCACCTGTTCCTGTGTAATAGGCTCGAGGAGGAATGATTGGGCCTCCTCCTGTTCTTGTGTAACAGACTCGAGGGGCTGAATGGGCTCCCTCCTGTTCTTGTGTAACAGACTCGAGGGGCTGAATGGGCCTCCTCCTGTTCTTGTGTAACTGGCTCGAGTAGGGGCTGAATGGGCTGCCTCCTGTTCCAGTGTAACAGACTCGAGGGGCTGGATGGGCCTCCTCCTGTTCTTGTGTAACTGGCTCGAGTAGGGGTTGAATGGGCTCCCTCCTATTCCTGTGTAACAGGCTCGAGGGGCTGAATGGCTCTCTTCCTGTTCCTGTGTAACAGGCTCGAGAGGCTGAATGGGCGTCCTCCTCTTCCTCAGTAACAGGCTCGAGTCGGTGGCTGAATGGGCCTCCTCCTGTTCTTTTGGAACAGGCTTGAGGGGCTGAATGGGCCTCCTTTCGTTCCTGTGTGACACACTCGAGGAGGGGATAATGGTCTTCCACCTGTTCCTGTGTTACAGACTCGAGGGGCTGAATGGGACTCCTGTTGTTCCTGTTTAACTAACTTGAGGGGCTGAATGGGCCTCCACCAGTTCCTCTGTATCAGGCTCGAGGGGCTGAATGGGCCTCCTCCAGTTCCTGTGTATCAGGCTCGAGGGGCTAAATGGGCCTCCTCTTGTTCCTGTTTAACTGACTCGAGGGCTGAATGGCCCTCCTCCAGTTCCTGTGTATCAGGCTCGAGGAGGGGCTGAATGGGCCTCCTCCTGTTCCTGTGCAACAGGCTTGAGGTGCTGAATGGGCCTCCTCCTGTTCCTGGGTAACAGGCTCGAGGAGGGGCTAATGGGCCTCCACCTGTTCTTGTGTAAGAGACTTGATGAAGGGCCCCATTGGCCTCCTCCTGTTCCAGTATAACAGGCCCGAGGGGCTGAATGGGCCTCCTCCTGTTCCTGGGTAACAGGCTTGAGTGGCTGAATGGCCCTTCTCTTGTTCCTTTGTAACAGACTCGAGGAGGGGCTAATGGGCCTCCACCTGTTCGTGTGTAACAGGCTCGAGGGGCTGAATGGGCCTCCTCTTGTTCCTGTTTAACTGACTCGACGGGCTGAATGGGCATCCTCCAGTTCCTGTGTAACAGGCCTGAGGAGGGGCTGAATGGGCTCCCTCCTGTTCCTGCATAACTGGATCGAGGTGCTGAATGGGCCTCCTGTTCCTGAGTAACAGACTCGAGGGGTTGAATGGGTCACCTCCTGTTCCTGTGAAACAGGCTCGAGGGGTTGAATGGGCTTCCTCCTATTCCTGTGTAACAGGCTCGAGGGGCTGAATGGCTCTCTTCCTGTTCCTGTGTAACAGGCTCGAGAGGCTGAATGGGCGTCCTCCTCTTCCTCAGTAACAGGCTCGAGTCGGTGGCTGAATGGGCCTCCTCCTGTTCTTTTGGAACAGGCTTTGAGGGGCTGAATGGGCCTCCTTTCGTTCCTGTGTGACACACTCGAGGAGGGGATAATGGTCTTCCACCTGTTCCTGTGTTACAGACTCGAGGGGCTGAATGGGACTCCTGTTGTTCCTGTTTAACTAACTTGAGGGGCTGAATGGGCCTCCACCAGTTCCTCTGTATCAGGCTCGAGGGGCTGAATGGGCCTCCTCCAGTTCCTGTGTATCAGGCTCGAGGGGCTGAATGGGCCTCCTCCTGTTCCTGTGCAACAGGCTTGAGGTGCTGAATGGGCCTCCTCCTGTTCCTGGGTAACAGGCTCGAGGAGGGACTAATGGGCCTCCACCTGTTCTTGTGTAAGAGACTTGATGAAGGGCCCCATTGGCCTCCTCCTGTTCCAGTATAACAGGCCCGAGGGGCTGAATGGGCCTCCTCCTGTTCCTGGGTAACAGGCTTGAGTGGCTGAATGGCCCTTCTCCTGTTCCTTTGTAACAGACTCGAGGAGGGGCTAATGGGCCTCCACCTGTTCGTGTGTAACAGGCTCGAGGAGCTGAATGGGCCTCCTCTTGTTCCTGTTTAACTGACTCGACGGGCTGAATGGGCCTTCTCCTGTTCCTGTGTAACAGGCCTGAGGAGGGGCTGAATGGGCCTCCTCCTGTTCCTGCATAACTGGCTCGAGGTGCTGAATGGGCCTCCTGTTCCTGTGTAACAGGCTCGAGGGGTTGAATGGGTCTCCTCCAGTTCCTGTGTAACTGACTCGAGGGGCTGAATGGCCCTCCTCCAGTTCCTGTGCAACAGGCTCGAGGTGCTGAATGGGCCTCCTCCTGTTCCTGTGTAACAGGCTCGAGGGGCTGAATGGGCCTCCTGTTCCTGTGTAACCGGCTCGAGGGGCTGAATGGGCCTGTTCCTGTTCCTGTGTAAATGGCTCGATGGGCTGAATGTTCCTCCTCCTGTTCCTGTGTGAGACCCGAGGTTCTAAATTGGCCTCCACCTGTTCCTGTGTTACAAGCTCGAGGAGGGGGCTGAATGGGCCTCCTCTTGTTCCTGTGTAAATGGCTCGAGGGGATGAATGGGCCTCCTCCTGTTCCTGTGTGACAGACTCGAGGGGCTGAATGGGACATCCATGTGCCTGTGTAACCAGCTCGAGGGGCTGAATGGACCTCCTCCTGTTCCTGTGTAACAGGCTCGAGGGGTTGAATGGGCCTTCTCCTGTTCCTGTGTAACAGAATTGAGGAGGGGCTGAATGGGCCTCCTCCTGTTCCTGAGTAACAAACTCGAGGAGGGGCTGAATGGTCCTCCTCCTGTTCCTGTGTAACAGACTCGAGGGGGGCTGAATGGGCCTCCTTGTCTTCCTGTGTAACAGGCTCCAGGAGGTGGATGGGAATGGGCTTCGTCCTGTTCCTGTGTACCAGGCTCGAGTGGCTGAATTGGCCTCCACCTGTTCCTGTGTTACAAGCTCGAGGAGGGGGCTGAATGGGCCTCCTCTTGTTCCTGTGTAAATGGCTCGAGGGGCTGAATGGGCCTCCTCCTGTTCCTGTGTGACAGACTGGAGGGGCTGAATGGGACATCTAAGTGCCTGCGTAACCAGCTCGAGGGGCTAAATGTGCCTTCTCCTGTTCCTGTGTGACAGGCTCGAAGGGCTGAATGGGCTCCTCCTGTTCCTGGGTAACAGGCTGAAGAGGCCGAATGGGCCTCCTCCTGTTCCTGCATAACTGTCTCGAACGGCTGACTGGGCCTCCTCCTGTTCATGTGTAACAAGCTCGAGGGGCTGAATGGGCCTCCTCCTGTTCCTGTGTAACAGACTCAAGGGGCTGAATGGGCCTCCTCCTGTTCCTGTGTAACAGACTCGAGGGGCTGAATGGGTCTCCACCTGTTCCTGTGTAACAGACTCGAGGAGGGGCTGAATGGGCCGCCTCATGTCCCTGCATAACTGTCTTGAGGAGTGGCTGAATGGGACTCCTCTTGTTCCTGTGTAACAGACTCGAGGGGCTGAATGGGGCTCCTCCTGTTCCTGTGTAACAGACTCGAGGGGCTAAATGGCTCTCATCCTGTTCCTGTGTAACAGGTTTGAAGGGCTGAACGGCGCTCTTCCTATTCCTGTGTAACATGTTCGAGCGGCTGAATGGGCCTCCTCCTGTTCCTGGGTAACAGGCTCGAGGAGGGGCTAATGGGCCTCCACCTGTTCCTGTGTAAGAGACTCGATGAAGGGCTCAATGGGCCTCCTGTTCCAGTATAACAGGCTCGAGGGGTTGAATGGGTCTCCTCCTGTTCCTGTGTAACAGGCTCGAGGGGTTGAATGGGTCCCCTCCTGTTCCTGTGCAACAGACTCGAGGAGGGGCTGAATGGTGTGTCCTCCTGTTCCTGTGTAACCGGCTCGTGGGGCTGAAGGGGCATCCTCCTGTTCCAGTTAAAAGGCTCGAGGGGCTGAATGGGCCTCCTGTTCCTGTGTAACAGGCTCGAGGGGCTGAATGGACCTCCTGTTCCCGTGTAACAGACTCGAGGGGCTGAATGGGCCTCTACCTGTTCCTGTGTAAATGGCTCGAGGGGCTGAATGGGCCTCCTCCTGTTCCTGTGTAACAGACTCGAGGAGCTGAATGGGCCTCCTCCTGTTCCTGTGTAACAGAGTCGAGGGGCTGAATGGGCCTCCTCCTGTTCCTGTGTAACAGACTCGAGGAGGGGCTGAATGAGCCTCCTGTTCCTGAGTAACAGACTCGAGGGGCTGAATGGGCCTCCTCCTGTTCCTGTGTAACAGACTCGAGGGGCTGAATGGGCCTCCTCCTGTTCCTGTGTAACAGACTCGAGGGGCTGAATGGGCCTCCTCCTGTTCCTGTGTAACAGGCTTCAGGAGCTGAATGGGCCTCCTCCTGTTCCTGTGTAACAGACTCGAGGGGCTGAATGGGCTTCGTCCTGTTCCTGTGTACCAGGCTCGAGGAGGGGCTGAATGGGGATCCTCCTGTTCCTGTGTAACAGGCTCGAGGAGGGGCTGAATGAGCCTCCTGTTCCTGAGTAACAGACTCGAGGGGCTGAATGGGCCTGTTCCTGTTCCCGTGTAACAGACTCGAGGGGCTAAATTGCCCTCCTCCTATTCCTGTGGAACAGAATTTAGTGGCTGAATGGGACTCCTCCTGTTCCCGTGTAACAGACACGATGGGCTGAATGGCTATCTTTCTGCTTCTGTGTAACAGACACGATGGGCTGAATGGGCTGCCTCCTGTTCCTGTGTAACAGACACGATGGCCTGAATGGGCTGCCTCCTGTGTAACACACTGGATGGGCTGAATAGGCCTTATCTTAATTTTCTGTGTAACAGATGCGAGGGGCTGAATGGGCAGCCTCCTGTTCCTCTGTAAAAGACTCGAGGGGCTGAATAGGCCTTTTCCTGTTTCTGTGTAATAGACTCGAGGGACTGAATGGGCCTCCCATGTTTCTGTGTAACAGGTTCGAGGGGCTGACTGGGTCTCCTCCTGTTCCTGTTTAACAGAGTCGAGGGGCTGAATGGCTCTCATCTTGTTCCTGTGAAACAGGCTTGAGTGCCTGAATGGGACTCCTCCTGTTCCTGTGTAACAGACTCGAGGTGAGGGGCTGAATGGGCCTCCTCCTGTTCCTGTGTAACAGACTCGAGGGGCTGAATGGGACTCCTCCTGTTCCTGTGTAACAGACTCGAGGGGCTGAATGGGTCTCCTCCTGTTCCTGTGTAACAGACTCGAGGTGAGGGGCTGCATGGGCCTCCTCCTGTTCCTGTGTAACAGGCTCGAGGAGAGGGGCTGAAAGGGCCTCCTTCTGTTCCTGTGTAACAGACTCGAGGGGCTGAATGGGACTCCTCCTGTTCCTGTGTAACAGACTCGAGGTGAGGGGCTGCATGGGCCTCCTCCTGTTCCTGTTTAACAGAGTCGAGGGGCTGAATGGCTCTCATCCTGTTCCTGTGAAACAGGCTTGAGTGCCTGAATGGGACTCCTCCTGTTCCTGTGTAACAGACTCGAGGTGAGGGGCTGAATGGGCCTCCTCCTGTTCCTGTGTAACAGACTCGAGGGGCTGAATGGGCCTCCTCCTGTTCCTGTGTAACAGACTCGAGGGGCTGAATGGGACTCCTCCTGTTCCTGTGTAACAGACTCGAGGGGCTGAATGGGTCTCCTCCTGTTCCTGTGTAACAGACTCGAGGAGAGGGGCTGAATGGGCCTCCTTCTGTTCCTGTGTAACAGACTCGAGGGGCTGAATGGGCCTCCTTCTGTTCCTGTGTAACAGGCTCGAGGAGAGGGGCTGAATGGGCCTCCTTCTGTTCCTGTGTAACAGACTCGAGGGGCTGAATGGGCCTCCTTCTGTTCCTGTGTAACATACCCGAGGTGAGGGGCTGAATGGGCCTCCTTCTGTTCCTGTGTAACAGGCTCGAGGTGAGGGGCTGAATGGGCCTCCTTCTGTTCCTGTGTAACAGACTCGAGGTGAGGGGCTGAATGGGCCTCCTTCTGTTCCCGTGGAACAGATTCACCGAGAGACAGAATGCGCCTCCTGCTGTTCCTGTATATCAGGTTCGAGGAGGGGCTGAATGGGCCTCCTTCTGTTCCTGTGTAACAGGCTGGAGAGGCTGTATGGGCCTCCTACAGTTCCTGTGTAACAGACTCGAGGGGCTGAATGGGCCTCCTACAGTTCCTGTGCAACAGTATCGAACAGCTGAATGGCCCTCCTGTTCCTGTGTAACATGCTCGAGGGGGGCTGCATGGGCCTCCTCCTGTTCCTGTGTAACAGGCTCGAGGGGCTGAATGGCCTTCCTGTTCCTGTGTAACAGAATCGAAAGGGCCTCCTCCTGTTTCTGTGTAAAAGACTCGAGCGGATCAATGACTCTTCCTATTCCTGTGTAACAGGCTCGAGGGGCTGAATGGGCCTCCTCCTGTTCGTGTGTTACAGGCTCGAGGGGCTGAATGGACCTCCTCCTTTTCCTGTGTAACAGGCTCGAGGGGCTGAATGGACCTCCTCCTGTTCCTGTGCAACAGTATCGAGGAACAGCTGAATGGGCCTCCTGCTGTTCCTGTGTAACAGGCACGAGGAGGGGCTGAATGGGCCTCCTGCTGATCCTGTGTAACAGGCTGGAGAGGCTGAATGGCCCTCCTGTTCCAGTGTAACCGTCTCGAGGGGCTGAATGGGCCTCACACTTTTCCTGGTAACAGTCTCGAGGGGTTGAATGAGCCTCCTCCAGTTCCTGTGTAACTGCCTCGAGGAGGGGCTGACTGGACCTTCTCCTGTTCCTGTGTAACAGGTTCGAGGGGCTGAAGGTGCGTGCTCCTGGTCCTGTGTAACAGGTTCGAGGGGCTGAAGGTGCGTGCTCCTGGTCCTGTGTAACAGGTTCGAGGGGCTGAAGGTGCGTGCTCCTGGTCCTGTGTAACAGGTTCGAGGGGCTGAAGGTGCGTGCTCCTGGTCCTGTGTATCAGGCTCGAGGGGCTGAAGGTGCGTGCTCCTGGTCCTGTGTATCAGGCTCGAGGGGCTGAAGGTGCGTGCTCCTGGTCCTGTGTAACAGGTTCAAGGGGCTGAAGGTGCATGCTCCTGGTCCTGTGTAACAGGTTCAAGGGGCTGAAGGTGCGTGCTCCTGGTCCTGTGTAACAGGTTCGAGGGGCTGAAGGTGCGTGCTCCTGGTCCTGTGTATCAGGCTCGAGGGGCTGAAGGTGCGTGCTCCTGGTCCTGTGTATCAGGCTCGAGGGGCTGAAGGTGCGTGCTCCTGGTCCTGTGTAACACTCGATGAGGGGCTGAATGGGCATCCTCCAGTTTCTGTGTAACAGGCTCGAGGGGCTGAATGGCCCTCCTTCTGTTCCTGTGTTAGAGGCTTGAGTGGCTGAATGGGACTCATCCTGTTCCTGTGCAACAGGTTCGACGGGCTGAAGGGGCCTCCTCCTGTTCCTGTTCCTGTGTAACAGGTTCGAGGGGCTGAATGGGACTCATCCTGTTCCTGTGTAACAGGTTCGACGGGCTGAAGGGGCCTGTTCCTGTTCCTGTGTGTAACAGACTCGATGAGGGGCTGAATGGGCATTCTCCAGTTTCTGTGTAACAGGCTCGAGGGGCTGAATGGGCCTCCTCCTGTTCCTGTGGAACAGGCTCGAGGGGCTGAATGGACCTCATCCACTTCCTCTGTATCAGACTCGAGGAGGGCCTCAATGGGCGTACTCCTGTTCCTGTGTAACAGATTAGCTGAGGGACTGAATGGGCCTCCTCCTGTTCCTTTGTAATAGGCTCAATAAGGGATTGAATGGGCCTCCTCCTGATCCTGCGTAACTGGCTTGAGGAGGGGCTGACTGGATTACCTCCTGTTCCTGTGTAACAGGTTCGAGGGGCTGAATGGGCCATCTGTTCTTGTGTAACAGGCTTGAGGGGCTGAATGGGCCTCCTCCTATTCTTGTGTTACAGTCTCGAGACGCCGAAGGAGCCTCCTGCTGTTCCTGTATAACAGTCTCGAGGGGCTGAATGGGCCTCCTCCTGTTCCTGTGTAACAGTCTTGAGGGGCTGAATGGCCCTCCTTCTGTTCCTGTGTAACAGGCTTGAGTGGCTGAATGGGCCTCCTTCTGTTCCTGTGTAACAGTCTTGAGGGATGAATGGCTCTCTTCCTGTTCCTGTGTAACAGGCTCGAGGGGCTGAATGGGCCTCCTGTTCATGTGTAACAGGCTCGAGGGGCTCAATGGAGCTCCTCCTGTTCCTGTGTAACAGACTCGAGGGACTGAATGGCTCTCTTCCTGTTCCTGTGTAACAGGCTCGAGGGGCTGAATGGGCCTCCTGTTCATGTGTAACAGGCTCGAGGGGCTCAATGGAGCTCCTCCTGTTCCTGTGTAACAGGCTCGAGGGGCTGAATGGGCCTCCTGTTCATGTGTAACAGGCTCGAGGGGCTCAATGGAGCTCCTCCTGTTCCTGTGTAACAGGTTCGAGGGACTGAATGGCCCTCCTCCTGTTTCTGTGTAACAGACTCGAGGGGGTCAATAGCTCTCTTCCTATTCCTGTATAACAGGCTCGAGGGGCTGAATGGGCTTCCCCTTGTTCCTGTGTAACAGGCTCAAGGGGCTGAATGGGGCGCCCTCCTGTTCCTGTGTAACAGGCTCAAGGGGCTGAATGGGGCGCCCTCCTGTTCCTGTGTAACAGGCTCAAGGGGCTGAATGGGGCGCCCTCTTGTTCCTGTGTAACAGGCTCGAGGGGCTGAATGGGCCTCCTCCTGTTCCTGTGTTACAGACTCGAGGGGCTGAATGGGGCTCCCTCCTGTTGCTGTGTAACAGGCTCAAGGGGCTGAATGGGCCTCTTCCTGTTTCTGAGGAACAGGCTCGAGGGGCTTAATCGACCTCCTCCTCTTCTTGTCTAACAGGCACGAGGGGCATAATGTGCCTCCTGCTGTTCCTGTGTAACAGTCTTGAGATGCCGAAGGAGCCTCCTGCGGTTCATGTATAACAGTCTCGAGGGGCTGAATGGCCCTCCTTCTGTTCCTGTGTAACCGACTCGAGGGGCTGAATGGACCTCCTCCTGTTCCTGTAGAACAGAATCGAGGGGCTGAATGGGCCTCCTCCTGTTCCTGTGTTACAGACTCGAGGGGCTGAATGGGGCGCCCTCCTGTTCCTGTGTAACAGGCTCGAGGGGCTGAATGTGCCTCCTGCTGTTCCTGTGTAACAGTCTTGAGATGCCGAAGGAGCCTCCTGCGGTTCATGTATAACAGTCTCGAGGGGCTGAATGGCCCTCCTTCTGTTCCTGTGGAACCGAATCGAGGGGCTGAATGGACCTCCTCCTGTTCCTGTAGAACAGAATCGAGGGGCTGAATGGACCTCCTCCTCTTCCTGTGTATCAGACACGAGGAGGGCCTCAATGGGCGGCGCCCTGTTCCTGTGTAACAGACTCGAGGATAGGGGCTGAATGGGCCTCCTGCTGTTCCTGTGTAACAGACTCAAGGGGCTGAATGGGACTCCTCCTGTTCCTGTGTAACAGACACGAGGAGGGGCTGAATGGGCTTCCTCGAGCTCCTGTGTAACAGGTTCGAGGGGCTGATGTGGGCCTCCTCCCGTTTCTGTGTAACAGGCTCGAGGGACTGAATGGCTCTCTTCCTGCTCCTGTGTAACAGGCTCGAGGGACTGAATGGCTCTCTTCCTGCTCCTGTGTAACAAGATTATGGGGCTGAATGGGCCTCCTCCTGTTCTTGTGTAACAGGCTAGAAGGGCTGACTGGGCCGCCTCCTGTTCCCGTGTAACAGACTCGAGGGGTTGAAAGGGCCTCCTCCTGATCCTGTGTAACAGACTCGAGGAGGGGCTGACTGCGTCTCCTCCTGTTCCTGAGTAACAGACACGAGGGGCTGAATGGCTTTCATCCTGTCCCTGCGTAACATGTCGATGAGGGGCTGAATGGGCATCCTCCTTTTTCTGTGTAACAGGCTCGGAGGGCTGAATTGTCCTCCTCATGTTCTGTTACAGGCTCGAGGGGATGAATGGGCCTCCCCTTGTTCCTGTGTAACAGTCTTGAGAGGCCGAAGAGGCTTCCTGCTGTTCCTGTATAACAGTCTCGAGGGGCTGAATGGACCTACCCTTGTTCCTGTGTAACAGTCTTGAGAGGCCTAAGAGGCCTCCTGCTGTTCCTGTATAACAGTCTCGAGGGGCTGAATGGCCGTCCTTCTGTTCCTTTGTAACAGGCTCGAGTGACTGAGAGGGCCTCCTCCTATTCCTGTGTAACAGACTCGAGGGGCTGAATGGACCTCCTCCTCTTCCTGTGGAACAGACTCGAGGGGCTGAATGGACCTCCTCCTATTCCTGTGTAACAGACTCGAGGGGCTGAATGGACCTCCTCCTCTTACTGTGGAACAGACTCGAGGGGCTGAATGGACCTCCTCCTCTTCCTGTGGAACAGACAGAAGGGGCTGAATGGACCTCCTCCTTTTCCTGTGGAACAGACTCGAGGGGCTGAATGGACCTCCTCCTCTTCCTGTGGAACAGACTCGAGGGGCTGAATGGACCTCCTCCTCTTCCTGTGGAACAGACTCGAGGGGCTGAATGGACCTCCTCCTTTTCCTGTGGAACAGACAGAAGGGGCTGAATGGACCTCCTCCTTTTCCTGTGGAACTGACAGAAGGGGCTGAATGGGCCTCTTCCTGTTTCTGTGTAATAGACTCGAGGGGCTGAATGGGACTCCTCTTCTTCCTGTGTAACCGTATCGAGGAGGGGTTGAATTGTCCTCCTCCTGTTCCTGCGAAACAGGCTCGAGGGGCTGAATGGGCCTACTCATGTTCCTGTGTAACAGACTCGAGGGGCTGAATGGGCCACCTCCTGTTCCTGTGTAACAGACTCGAGGGGCTGACTGGGCCGCCACCTTTTCATCTGTAACAGACTCGAGTGGTTGAATTGTACTCCTCCTGTTCTGTGTAACAGGCTCAAGGGGCTGAATGGGACTCCCATGAGCCTGTGTAACAGGCTCGAGGGGCTGAATGGCTCTCTCCCTGTTCCCGTGTAACAGACGCGAGGGGCTGAATGCCTCGCTTCCGGTTCCTGTGTAACAGACTCGAGGGGCTGAATGGGCCTCCTCCTGTTCCTTTGTAATAGGCTCGAGGAGGGGCTGACTGGATTTCCTCCTGTTCCTGTGTAACAGGTTCGAGGGGCTGAATGGGTCTGCTCCTGTTCCTGTGTAACAGATTAGATGAGGGGCTGAATGGGCCTCCTCCTGTTCCTTTGTAATAGGCTCAATAAGGGATTGAATGGGCCTCCTCCTGATCCTGCGTAACTGGCTTGAGGAGGGGCTGACTGGATTTCCTCCTGTTCCTGTGTAACAGGTTCGAGGGGCTGAATGGGCCATATGTTCTTGTGTAACAGGCTTGAGGGGCTGAATGGGCCTCATCCTGTTCCTGTGTAACAGGTTCGAGGGGCTGAAGGTGCGTGCTCCTGGTCCTGTGTAAGACTCGATGAGGGGCTGAATGGGCATCCTCCAGTTTCTGTGTAACAGGCTCGAGGGGCTGAATGGGCCTTCTCCTGTTCCTGTGTAACAGGCGCGAGGGGCTGAATGCCTCGCTTCCGGTTCCTGTGTAACAGATTAGATGAGGGACTGAATGGGCCTCCTCCTGATCCTGCGTAACTGGCTCGAGGAGGGGCTGACTGGATTTCCTCCTGTTCCTGTGTAACAGGCTCGAGGGGCTGAATGGGCCATCTGTTCTTGTGTAACAGGCTTGAGGGGCTGAATGGGCCTCCTCCTATTCTTGTGTTACAGTCTCGAGACGCCGAAGGAGCCTCCTGCTGTTCCTGTCTAAGAGTCTCGAGGGGCTGAACGGGCCTCCTCCTGTTCCTGTGTAACAGTCTTGAGGGGCTAAATGGCCCTCCTTCTGTTCCTGTGTAACAGGCTTGAGTGGCTGAATGGGACTCCTCCTGTTCCTGTGGAACAGACTCGATGGGTTGAATGGGCTTCCTCCATTTCCTTTGCAACATACTCGAGGAATGGCTGATTGGGCCCCCTCCTGTTGCTGTGTAACAGGCTCGAGGGGCTGAATGGTACTTCTGTTCCTGTGTAACAGGCTCAAGGGGCTGAATGGGCCTCTTCCTGTTTCTGTGTTACAGACTCGAGGGGCTGAATGTGCCTCCTGCTGTTCCTGTGTAACAGTCTCGAGATGCTGAAGGAGCCTCTTGCGGTTCATGTACAACAGTCTCGAGGGGCTGAATGGGCCTCCTTCTGTTCCTGTGTAACAGACTCGAGGGGCTGAATGGGCCTCCTCCTGTTCCTGTGTAACAGACACGAGGGGCTGAATGGGCTTCCTCCTGATCCTGCGTAACTGGCTTGATGGGCTGAATGGGCTTCCTCCTGTTCCTGTGTAACTGGCTCGAGGAGGGGCTGACTGGGTCTCCTCCTGTTCCTGTGTAACAGACTCGAAGGGCTGAATGGCTCTCATCCTGTCCCTGCGTTACATGTCGATGAGGGGCTGAATGGGCCTCCTCCTGTTCCTGTGTAACAGACACGAGGGGCTGAATGGGCTTCCTCCTGATCCTGCGTAACTGGCATGATGGGCTGAATGGGCTTCCTCCTGATCCTGTATAACAGTCTCGAGGGGCTGACTGGGTCTCCTCCTGTTCCTGTGTAACAGACTCGAAGGGCTGAATGGCTCTCATCCTGTCCCTGCGTTACATGTCGATGAGGGGCTGAATGGGCATCCTCCTTTTTCTGTGTAACAGGCTCGGAGGGCTGAATTGTCCTCCTCGTGTTCTGTTACAGGCTCGAGGGGATGAATGGGTCTCCCCTTGTTCCTGTGTAACAGTCTTGAGAGGCCGAAGAGGCTTCCTGCTGTTCCTGTATAACAGTCTCGAGGGGCTGAATGGCCGTCCTTCTGTTCCTGTGTAACAGGCTCGAGGGGCTGAATGGACCTCCTGTTCCTGTGTAACAGGCTCGAGGGGCTGAATGGACCTCCTCCTGTTCCTGTGTAACAGGCTCGAGGGGCTGAATGGACCTCCTCCTGTTCCTGTGTAACAGGCTCGAGGGGCTGAATTGACCCTCCTGTTCCTGTGTAACAGGTTTGAGGGATGAATAGGCCTCTTGTTCCTGTGTAACAGGATCCAGGGGCTGAATTGACCCCTCCTGTTCCTGTGAAACAGGTTTGAGGGATGAATCTTGTTCCTGTGGAAGTCTGTGTTGGTGAAATGACTGCACTGAAATTTCTCATTGATAAGGTTTTGCCACAGGCTCCTGTCACAGACTGATCAATGCAGTTCCTCACTATTCACTATCAAAACACATCTGCTTCTGGGGTCAGTATCAGTCCCTGAGCAACAAGCTCATTCTCAAGGCTGGTGTCAAAGACTGGAGCAATAGAAAATTACACAAACAGACGGTGCATTATTTAATCTCAACGCCCTGCATAATTCAACACAAAGTTCAGCATTTGCAGCCGGTCGGTGATCATGTTTCTCAGCGAACACAGCGTCGCATTGTCTCCTCCACTAACTGGGCGGAGCGGTAGCACAGTGGTTAGCACTCTCTCACTCTCCCAGGGTCCCGGGTTCGATTCCTGGCTTGGGTCACTGTCTGTACGAAGTCAGCACGTTCTCCCCGTGTCTGTGTGGGTTTCCTCCGGCTGCTCCGGTTTCCTCCCACAAATCCCGAAAGACGTGCTGTTAGGGTGCATTGGACATTCTGAATTCTCCCTCGGTAACACAAACAGGAGCCAGAGTGTGGCGACTAGGGGCTTTTCACAGTAACTTCATTGCCGTGTTCATGTATGGCAACCTGTGACAATTATAACGATTAATATACAAAAGTTGGAGGAATGGTTTGAGTTGTCCAGGGGGAATGGTTTGAGTTGTCCAGGGGGAATGGTTTGGGTTGTCCAGGGGGAATGGTTTGAGTTGTCCAGGGGGAATGGTTTGAGTTGTCCAGGGGGAATGGTTTGAGTTGTCCGGGGGGAATGGTTTGGATTGTCCAGGGGGAATGGTTTGAGTTGTCCAGGGGGAATGGTTTGGGTTGTCCAGGGGGAATGGTTTGAGTTGTCCAGGGGGAATGGTTTGAGTTGCCCAGGGGGAATGGTTTGAGTTGTCCAGGGGGAATGGTTTGAGTTGTCCAGGGGGAATGGTTTGAGTTGTCCAGGGGGAATGGTTTGAGTTGTCCAGGGGGAATGGTTTGGGTTGTCCAGGGGGAATGATTTGAGTTGTCCAGGGGGAATGGTTTGGGTTGTCCAGGGGGAATGGTTTGAGTTGTCCAGTGTTGCACGTTTTACTTTGGGTGTAAAACGCGTTTATTGGAGTGTATTAACACGCCTCCGTTTAAAGGCCGTGTGCTTAACACTTCTAGGCTCTGTATGTGTATTCTTCTAGCTCGGAGTCGCCAGGTGCCGTATCTAGACACCGTCACAAGTACTTCAAGGTCAGGTTCAAAGTAATAATGACGATACACCGATTAGTAAGTTCCAAACGAGTCGTATTTATTATGACAAGTATAATAAATACCCATGCACACACTACGGGACTAAACTATGACTAAACTAAACGATCAGTATACTTAACTAAGTGGGAACCGGCAAGGTCAGGGAGCGAGGCCTTCCTTCTGATCTTGGGGCTGCAACCTTCAGAGGGTATGCTGGTCGTCAGGGTTTATCAGGAGCTGGTTCGCGTAGCGAGCGTCGTGTATTACTCACGGTTCAGCGGCTGGTGCTCAACGGCTGGAGTCAGGAGTCAGGTTGAAGTTCACAGGTAGCCGGAGCACAAAACAGACCGGACAACACGCGGGCCCTATCTTTTATAGGGATCCCAATGTCCATGCCTTTTTGGGGCGGGCTTTAACCTTTGGTTATCGATTGGGACAGTTCCGTATCAATATCGTTCGAATTCCCCAATGCGAGGGGGTCTCCGTGATGGAGGGGCGTTTCTTATGTCCTTTTGTTTTGGAGGTTTCTGGTGCCTGGGTGTCTGGACCTCCACTTAATGTGTCCATTCAAAGTCAAATGTTTCTATTGTGTGGGTGTTCAGGTCTGATTGCCTCATTAGTATGCATAGCGTTTTGCTATTTGCACCTAACTGAGGTCTTCTCACCTGAGCCCAAACTAGTTTCTGCTACGTGCAGAATGCAAAATGCTTTCTTTGCAAACTGCTGTCTTGGCTAAAACTGTCTTTTCCCTACAGTCTTAGCGTTTGTCTTACTTTGCAGCTCAGCGTCCATTTTAGGTGGCTACATTCCCTCCTTGTGATCCTCACAATTGAAAATTGTGATGGATCACCAATGCAGGTCGTGCTGAGTGCTTCTGGGTGCCTTCTCTGTGTGTTCCCTGTGTTCCCTGACCTCTTGCCAGTTCCTGGGCTACTCTATCCTAAACTATGGGAAGAAGAGAAAAAAAAATTTAACTGACATTCTACTTGGCCCTCTGTCAAAGGGACATGCATTACCAAAACCGGGAACCTCTACCTATCACACTATCCTTATCCTTAACTTAAACATTTATTACACTCTAAAAACCTTATCCATTCATACCACAACATCACACTTCCTAACTCGGCAGTCGAGTGTAGGACAATATAATACATGGTATAATTTATTTACAGAGTGCTTGAATCATCAAAGGGCAGGGGGGATTGATGAAAACCGAAGATAGGGGATTGTACCCCATAGATGGTTGAGGGGCAGGAGCGGGAGGCTCTCCTCTTCCACTTCCTCAACCTGAGGGTTTGTATGTTGATGCAGATGATCGCAATCACTAGCAGTGATTCGATCACGTATGACATGGAGTACCATGTCATAAACTTCGTGCACCAGGTCTGAACTTCGCTGATCAGAGCTGAGCACGGGGGACTTGCTGTGAGGGAAACATTAACGGCGGGGGTTGTGGGGGAAACATGACTGGTTTGTACACAAACAAATACAACATTCAATAGTAATAGGTGGGCTTCCATCATCTTCACTGTTGTTCTTCCTTCTTTCTTCCTCCTGTATGGACAATCCTTGCTTCGATCCCTGTCTCGTCCTTCGAAAGCTATGGGATCAAGCACAGTATCTGTCAATACACAGTTTTTTACTTGTTAGTGCATCTGTCTTTTAAATTCCAATTGACCCATTAAAATGACTGGCCAAGTCACACCCTGTGACTCCCCTCATTTTTTTTTTCAAAAGCGAATTTTAAGACCAGAATACACCTAACAACTCTCCTCCTGCGAGCCGTCTCGCAGGCTTTGCTAATTTACCATCTGAATGTTCCCGGATGTAAATAGCATGTGGGATGGCGGCCTAAGGGCTAACTAACAAAAATGAAAACAAATTTGGAAAGAAACGTTCGAATGAGTTGTGTATGGGCCGCGACGGGTACGAGTTGGATGGGATCCCCGGGTAGGGCGTGCTGTGCCATACCCGAGCTTGGCTGACCAAGGTTGGTTCTCAGACAGGGCGGGTCCTCAGTGCCGTTAGTCCACTGCCTGAGTAACCTGGATTAAACGGGTAAGAATGTGGTTGCCGTGACTTGCAGCCTCTATTCAGCGAATAGAGGGGCACCTAAAAACAAGGGAGCCAAGATGCTCCAACTGAGGACAGAACCTGAAGTTCTCAGAGGTATCTGCGGACAAACTATTGTGTGTGTGAGGTGGTCACAAGCTTTTCGGCTGAAAAGAAAGTGTCCATCCTCCAACTGAACCATTTACATTTCAGAAGACAAACAAACATAAAACGAAGACAAACATACGTGCAGGTTCCATCAGAAAGGACATCGCTTCCCTCAAACGATTCCTATTTTACATCATCTGGACACCTCACTTTTCCTCTGTCTCTGTGAACAGGGTCACAAAGGGGTTGCCGTGTCGGGATTCAGACACCGTGTCGTCCTGCTCTCCCGGATCCCACACCCTTGTGTGGATCAGGCATGAAACCTTATAATTATGTGACCGGGGGTCACTTTCATCGTTGCGGACAAGTCTACACGAATTGTCCCTGTGCCAGAGTGTTGTGTCAATAATGTCGTCGGGGTAGTCGGGGTCGGCTGGTGGTTCTGGGTTTTTAATGTAAGTGACTTCCATGGGGTCACTGGAGTCGGGGTCATAGTTGGTGCAGTGTGGGCTGTATGGCTGTGTGCTGTCACTGTCCTCAGAGTCAGTGTCTGTCCTGCTGTCTCTGCTGCGGCAGCTTGTGGGCGTTTCGGGGAGTGGTCTGTCGTGGTCAGTGGGCGGAGTCGTGGGCGAGTCCGTTGATGAACTGGTCTGTGAGGGGGATGGTGGAAAAGTGTCTCTAGTGGGCGGGGTGAAGTGTTCTGCTGCATCTAGCAGTGGATGGTGAGCATGGTTAGACTGTGTTCCATATGCCTTAAGCTGGTTAATATGAAACCACGCAGTCTTCCCATTGGGATATTTGATTTTATACACAGAGGGGCTAATTTTATCCGCAATTGAGTAGGGGCCGGAAAATTTAGGAGCCAAAAAACTGCTGGGGTTGTAAACAGATAGCATTACCTGTTGCCCAACCTGGAATTCTGTGGGGTGAACTGTCTTGTCAAAGCATGCAGTGCTTCAACACGTCGTTTGCCTAGTCGAACTGCGGCTGCGAGCTGTGCAGACCTCACAGTCTCAACTAGATCTTTAACTGCTCTTTCGTGTGTGAGGGCCGTCACTTCGGGGCTAGTCATGTCCAGTCCTAAAAGGAATTCTGTACCTTTCATAGGGCGTCCGGTCATGAGTGTGTGTGGTGTGTATCCTGTGGATGTGGAGACAGTGTTTCTTATGAACATGAGTGCAAATGGGAGCACTGAATCCCATGTTGTATTGTTTTCCTGTACCATTTTCCTAAGGGTTGTTTTTAGGGTCCGATTCATGCGCTCCACAATCCCGCTGGACTGTGGATGATACGCAATGTGGAAATTTTGTTTTATGCCGAATATTGTCAGGACGTTCTTCATGACCCGTCCTGTAAAATGAGTTCCCTGGTCCGAATCAATGCTACGCGGTAAACCCCATCTTGTGAAGATGTGGTACGTCAGAATCTTAGCAGCTGTCTTAGCTGTGTTCGTACGAGAGGGAAATGCCTCTACCCACTTGGTAAAGGTGTCGATCACCACCAGAACGTATTTATAGCCATTCCTACAAGGGGGCAATGGTCCTATAAAGTCGATCTGGAGGTTCGTCCAGGGGCCGTTAACTGGTCGAGTATGCCGAAGTTGTGCCTTTTTAGAATACCTCTCCGGGTTATTCTGAGCGCAAATAAGGCAATTCTCGATATAGTGCGTGACATCAGTCCTTAGATTAGGCCACCAACAGAGCTGCCTGAGGTGCCTAGTAGTTGTGTCAATTCCTTGATGCCCGTGTCCATCATGAAACAAGGCAATCATCTGGTTTCTATCCTGCTTCGGGACCACATAAAGCTGGTCCTTAATGATCACACCCTCATGTGTGGTCAGTGCGTGTCTGAATCTATCGTATTGCGGCACAAAGTTGCCTTTGAAAATCTCCCTGAGATCCTCATCCTGCTTTTGTGCCTCTACAAGATCTTTAATATCAGTCTGTGAGACTTGGACTGCGCTCACAGGGGCGCTAGCTGGTGCGCTAGCTGGGGGTGTCCATAAGTGTCCTCGCCTGGAACCTGCCTTAGCCAATGCGTCGGCTTTTACATTCCCAGGGGGGGATGACCTATGGTGGCTTCTTACTTTTATTATGCCGAAGGTCCTGTCCTTCGCTTTTTCTAAAATGTGCTGGAGTAAAGGGGCTGATGGAAGGGGTTTCCCGTCTGCGGAGACAAAACCTCGTGTCCTCCACAGGGGCAGAAAATCCGTTAAACTATTACAGACATATAAGCTGTCTGAATATATGTCTGCTGGGCTGGGGAAAGAATCGGGGTGGTCCACTATATAAGCTATGGCCGCGAGCTCTGCTGCCTGCGCGCCTAAGTGACCTGGCAATTTGAGTGCTATCTCTTCGAGAGCGCGACCCTGCGCGTCCTCGACATAGATGCCGCATCCTGTGATACGCTCATCATTTAAAACTGTGGATGAACCGTCCACGTATATCCTTAGGGGTCCACACGTGTCTGTGTGTGGGGTGCTTTGTGCTGGGTTCCCTAGCTTCCTGGGGGGTGTCTTTGCTATAAAAGGTCCTGTGTTATGTAGGGGTGCTACAATTTCACAGTCATGGGGCTGTCCTGGGTATTGGAGGTTGTCTGCTAAATATGTGTGTGTGCGGGTCCGTTTTACTGTAATGTCCCGTCCTTGTAAAAGTAGTGTCCACCTAGCTGCCCTAATCTGGCTAACTGAACCGTCCTTCAGTCGACCGTCTAGGAGTAACTGTGTGGGTGTGTGTTCGGTCAGAATGGTAATGGGGTTGAGTCCGGTAATGTAAGAAAAGTATTGTACAGCCCAGAAGACAGCAAGGAGGTGCCTCTCGCAGGCTGAAAATCCTTGTTCCACTGGGTCTAACAGTCGGGAGGCATAAGCCACTGGTCTTAGCTGCTCGTGCCGTTCCTGAAGCAACACGGCCGAGAGGGTCAGATCGGTGCTCGCTACCTCTATTGCATAGGGGGAAAGTTGGTCTGGGACTAGCAGCGCGGGTGCTGCGCTAAGGGCTCGTTTTAACTCCTCCACAGCCTCTGTATGCTGCGGAAGCCATTCCCAGGGGGCTCCTTTCTTAAGGAGGTCTGAGAGTGGGGCGGCTTTTGTCGCGAATCCGTCGATGTGGTTCCGACAATAGCCAACCAGTCCTAAAAACGACCGGAGGGCTGAAACATTTTGGGGAAGGGGCAATTTGACGATCGAATCAATTCTTTTGAATTCGATCTCGCGTTTGCCGTGCGTGATGACTGTACCCAAAAACATCACTTTATCTGCCAAAATCTGGGCCTTTCTCGGGTTAACTTTACAGCCAATTGAAGTCAACAGTTCCAGGAGTTCGGCCAGAAGCGTAATGTGCTCTGCCTTTGTGTCTGTCTGCAGTAGTAGGTCGTCTACATACTGTACCAGACATTCGGGGCGGGAAAATTTTTCTAAACCATTTGCCAGCTGTCGGTGGAAAATGGAGGGGGAATTGTGGAATCCTTGTGGAAGGCATGTCCACGTATACTGCTGCGATTTGAAAGTGAAGGCAAATTTGTACTGGCACGCCTTTGCCAATGGTATTGACCAGAAGCCATTGCTAATGTCCAATACCGTGAAATATTTGGAGTTGAGTCCCTGTTTGAGCATGGTCTCGGCACTTGTTGCTACCGTTGGGGCTACTGCAGGGGTGACTTTGTTGAGTTCCCGATAATCGATGGTCAGACGCCATGATCCGTCGGGCTTTCTCACTGGCCAAATAGGGGCATTATTGGTCGAGGCTACCGTTCTGAGGACACCTTGCTCCAATAAGCTACCTATTACCTTCTCTATCTCTGCTTCCGCTTCTAGTGGAAACCTATATTGCTTTTGTGGTCGGGGGTCCGGTCCGGTAACGTGAATTGGTCCAGTCATTCTGCCACAGTCATGCCGGTGACTGGTAAATGCTGTCCTATGTTTGTTCAGTAAGGCTTTTATTTGTCTGTCGGTGTGGAGTGTAGTCAGGTCAAAGGAGTACTCTCCTACTGCACTAATCCGGTTAGCGTACTCTCCTACTTTGAGAGTAGCTGGTGCTCTGTCCGATCTAGCCATTCGCCAGACACACTGGTTCACTGGGTCGAACGACAGGCTATGGGCATTCATAAAATCTATCCCCAGGATGTGTTCTGCTGTCCGGGGAAGATTTACTAATACAACGGGGTGTTTTGTGGAGATGTTCCCTAGCTGGATCGCTACGGGTGCTGTAATGTGTCCCTGCTGCGAGTGTCCTGTGAACCCGCTAAGTGTGATGGTGGAGGTGGTCGGCCACGTGTCTGCCTGTGCCGTGGTGGTGGAATTAATTGTGGTGCGGGACCCTCCTGTGTCCCAAAGTAACTCTATGGGCTTCCCTCGTACCTTTGCCGTGACTACCGGTCTTCCTGATGGATCCCATAGTGTGTCACAGACCCAAGTGGGGGAGCCCGAACACCGTCAGTTCGTCTCGTCCACATTGGTGGGTCCTGACTGTATCCCTATATTGTGGATGGGTTTGGTCTTATTGCGATTCAGAGTGCCTGTCTGCTGGCCTCTCTGAGATCTCTGGGGTGCATTACACTCTTTTGCCCAATGCCCTAACTGTCCACAGTTATAGCATTCCTGCGACTTCTGTGGAGGGCTGCTCTTCCCTTCATTTACCCACGCGGGGTTTTGGTGCGCTCTCACTGCCTGAATATCTGCTGCAGCCTGAGCTTCCTCTGGGGATTTAACTTTGCTCTTGCCCTGAAGTGATTGCTCCCAAGCGCGGGACAACCTTTTCAGGACCCATTTCTCGTTGTGGGCCTCTTCCGAGGGGTCGTAACTATGGCAAGCGCTCTGTCCTGCCTCTGTTGCGTGTGAAATTAGGGTGCGCGTCCATTTAACCATGTTCTCGCGGCTTAAATGGGCTCTGTTTAACTCTCCGAAAACTGCATTAAAGTGAATCCAGAGCCTCCCTGCGAATGCTGTGGGGTGCTCGGTTTTCTTTTGCCGGCACTTGTTGAGTCCTTCTACAGGGTCACCTCGATTATACCCTATGGCATCTAAAATGGAGGTGTGCATTTCCTCTAGGGTGCCTCCGCCAACGTTCTGTGGGTCGGGGAGGGCTGCTACTACGGACTGGTCTAAGCTCAAAACTGTGAGCTTAACCTGCTCTCTCTCATCCAGGCCGTACATGGTCGCCTGTTGCTTGACTTTCGCAAAGAACTGGTGGGGGTCTGCGGTGGGGAGGAACGGAGTGATCTTTTCACAAGCGTCCCTGAGTTGGGTTACAGTTAAGGGGGTGGTGTTGGTGATATCGGGTGCGCCTTCTGTGGTTGCTTTCCTTTGTGTTGTTACGGGATTCATTGGTGCGGTGACTATCTGATCTGTGGGGGGTTGGGGTGCTTGTCTTTTCTGCTGCGCTGCTGGCGCACATGTTCCCTGAACATAACGCTGCGCAGTTTCGCTCAACTCTTGCCAATCGGGGGCATTCTCCTCATCTAACCTTGTTCCAAAGGTGCTCTGGAACCCGTTTTGCACCGAAAGCAGAGATTGCAGTTCCGCAATCTGTTTTCTGCATTTCGCGTGGTCTACTGTGCTTTGCCTTTGTTCTGTGTTGGCAGCATGGAGTGCTCTTAAAGCTGCCTTCAGGTCAGAGCATTGCTTCTGCAACGCCTCTACCTGCTTTTCTGCTTGTTCTCTTACCAGAACGGCACACTGCACGTCCTGAAAGGCTTTCTCATATTGCGTTTGGGGCTGCTGAGATGGGCTAGACAAGACTGGTGTGCCCTCTTGGCATCATCCACCTCTCTACCTTTCTCTGCCAACTTCCCTCTAAGCTCCATGTTCTCTTTCTCGATGTCCCTGACATCCACTTTGCTCATTCGGTTTCTCTCCTCTAACTCTGCTCGGAGCATCCTAACGACCTCCTCTGCGCCTCGCAACTGTGCCAGACAGGACACAATCGCCATCGGCTTACGTGCTTTACCCATATTCTTTTTGTGAATTTGAGAGAGGTTCTCCCACCAAGTATGCCCTATACTTCCGGGACCTGTCTCCTCATTCAGACAAAACTCTTTCCAAAGGGGCCATCCCTTTCCTTGTAGGTATTTGCGGAGTTCCAGCTCCCACACGGGACACTGACCTACTCTGCTACCACTGGTCGCTGCGACCACAAACCGTTCTGGATTCATGAGGCATTCCATTGCCTGCATGGCCATTTTCTCTGACTCTCTTTTAATTTGGAACAGGGGGTGTTGGGGTTGTGTCTCACGAAACGGGTACGGCTTATGCTATGTTCCGTTCACGAAACTACCGAAAGTTTGTCGCAACAAAAAGCTTTCAGTTTTACCTTACAGCCCTGTTAGTACGCATGCACTAAACACACTTCCGAATTACGCTTATTAGTTTGAACACCTTGAATACTTGTGATTTCTTTACTTTCTCTGTACTTTGGAGTTCCAATTCAAATTTCAGGGTCCTGGACGGAGTGGGGGTACCACTTATAACCATGTCCCGTCAGGATGTCGCCACTAAATGTTGCACGGTTTGCTTTGAGTGTAAAACGCGTTTATTGGAGTGTATTAACACGCCTGTGTGCTTAACACTTCTATGGCTCTGTATGTGTATTTTCCAGCTCGGAGTCGCCAGGTGCCGTATCTAGACACCGTCACAAGTATTCCAAGGTCAGGTTCAAAGTAATAAAGACGATACACCGATTAGTAAGTTCCAAACGAATTGTATTTATTATTACAAATATAATAAATACCCATGCACATACTACGGGACTAAGCTACGACTAAACTAAACGATCAGTATACTTAACTAAGTGGGAACAGGCAAGGTCAGGGAGCGAGGCCTTCCTTCCGATCTTGGGGCTGCAACCTTCAGAGAGTATGCTGGTCGTCAGGGTCTATCGGGAGCTGGTTCGCGTAGCGAACGTCGTATGGTACTTACAGTTCAGCGGCTGGTGCTCAACGGCTGGAGACAGGAGTCAGGTCGAAGTTCACAAGCAGAACTGGGTCGAAGTAAGCCGGAGCACAAAACAGACCGGACAACACGAGGGGTCTATCTTTTATAGCACCCCCAATGTCCATGCCTTTTTGGGGGTGGGCTTTAACCTTTGGTTATCGATTGGGTCAGCTTCCCATCGATACCGTTCGAATTCCCCAATGCGAGGGGGTCTCCGTGATGGAGGGGCGTTTCCTATGGCCTTTTGTTTTGGAGGTTTCTGGTGCCTGGGTGTCTGGACCTCCACTTAAATGTGTCCATTCAAAGTCAAATGTTGCCATTGTGTGGGTGTTCAGGTCTGGATCTCCTCATTAGTATGCAAAGCGTTTTGCCATTTGCACCTAGCTGAGGTCTTTTCACCTGAGCACAGACTAGTTTCTGCTACGTGCAGAATGCAAATGCATTCTTTGCAAACTGCTGCCTTGGCCAAAACTGTCTTCTCCCTACAGTCTTAGCGTTTGTCTTACTTTGCAGCTCAGCGTCCATTTTAGGTGGCTACACCACCAAAACCCCACATGGGTAAATGAAGGGAAGAACAGCCCTCCACAGGAGTCGCTCGAATGCTACAACTGTAGTCAATTAGGACATTGGGCTAAGGAATGAAATGCACCCCAAAGATCACAGAGAGGCCAGCAGACAGGCACTCTGAATAGAAATAGAACAAAGCCGACCCATAGTATAGGGATACAGTCAGGGCAGACCAATGTGGACGGAACGGACTGACGGTGTTCGGGCTCCCCCACTTGGTTCTGTGACACTCTTTGGGATCAATCCGGAAGACCGGTACTCACAGCTAAGGTTAGAGGGAAGCCCATAGAGTTACTTTGGGACACAGGAGGGTCCCGCACCACGATTAACTCCACCACCACGACACAGGCAGACACGTGGCCGACCACCTCCACCATCACACTTAGCGGTTTCACAGGACACTCGCAGCAGGGACACATTACAGCACCCGTAGCAATCCAGCTAGGGAACATTTCCACCAGACACCCCGTCGTTTTAGTAAATCATCCCCGTACAGCAGAACACATATTGGGTATAGACTTTATGAATGCCCATAGCC
Source organism: Scyliorhinus canicula (assembly GCF_902713615.1). Taxonomy (NCBI): domain Eukaryota; kingdom Metazoa; phylum Chordata; class Chondrichthyes; order Carcharhiniformes; family Scyliorhinidae; genus Scyliorhinus; species Scyliorhinus canicula. Next base: position 7,325 of record NW_024055647.1, on the reverse strand, counting down.
TGTCGTTCGACGCAGTAAAACAGTGTGTCTGGCGAATGGCAAGATCAGACAGAGCCCCAGCTACTCTCACAGTAGGAGAGTACGCTAATCGGATCAGCACAGCAGGCGACTATTTTTTCGACCTGACTACACTAAACACGGACAGACAAGTGAGAGCAGTTTTAAACAAACACAGGACAGCATTTGCCAGACACCGGCACGACTGCGGCAGAATGACTGGACAAATTCACGTTACCGGACCTGGCCCCCGACCACAGAAACAATACAGATTTCCCCAGTAGCAGAGGGAGAAATAGAGAAAGTAATAGATAGCTTATTTGAGCAAGGTGTACTAAGAGCAGTAGCCTCGACCAATAATGCCCCTATTTGGCCAGTGAGAAAGCCCGACGGATCATGGCGTCTGACCATCGATTATCGGGAGCTCAACAAAGTAACCCAACAGTAGCCCCCACGGTAGCAACAAGTGCCGAGACCATGCTCAAACAGGGACTCCACTCCAAATATTTCACGGTATTGGACATTAGCAATGGCTTCTGGTCAATCCCATTGGCAAAGGCGTGCCAGTACAAATTTGCCTTCACATTTAAAGGACAGCAGTATACATGGACATGCCTCCCACAAGGATTCCACAATTCCCCCTCCATTTTCCACCGACAGCTGGCAAATGGCTTAGAAAAATTTTCCCGACCCGAATGTCTGGTACAGTATGTGGACGACCTATTACTGCAGACAGACACAAAGGCAGAGCACATTACGCTTCTGGCCGAGCTCCTGGAACTTTTAACCTCGATTGGATGTAAAGTTAATCCCAGAAAGGCCCAGATATTGGAAAATCAAGTGATGTATTTGGGTACAGTCATCACGCACGGCAAACGCGAGGTCGAATTCAAAAGGATTGATTCGATTGTCAAATTGCCCCTTCCCCAGAATGTTTCAGCCCTCCGGTCGTTTTTAGGAATGTTTGGGTACTGCCGGAACCATATCGATGGCTTCGCGACAAAGGCAGCCCCACTCTCAGACCTCCTTAAGAAAGGAGCCCCTTGGGAATGGCTTCCGCAGCATACAGAGGCTGTGGAAGAGTTAAAGAAAGCCTTTAGCGCAGCACCCGCGCTACAAGTCCCAGACCAGCTCTCCCCCTATGCAATAGAGGTAGCGAGCACAGATCTGACCCTCTCGGCCGTGTTACTTCAAGAACGGCACGAGCAGCTATGACCCGTGGCTTATGCCTCCCGACTTTTAGACCCAGTGGAACAAGGATTCTCAGCCTGCGAGAGGCACCTCCTAGCGGTTTTCTGGGCAGTTCAATACTTTTCCTACATTACCGGACTCAACCCCATCACCATTTTGACCGAGCACACCCCCACACAGTTACTCCTAGATGGTCGACTGAAGGACGGTTCAGTTAGCCAGATTACGGCAGCTAGGTGGACACTACTTTTACAAGGACGCAACATTACGGTTAAACGGACCCGGACACACACATTTTTAGCCGACAACCTCCAATATCCAGGACAGCCCCATGACTGTGAAATTGCAGCACCCCTACACAACACAGGACCCTTCATAGCGAAGACACCCCCCAGGAAGATAGGGAACTTAAGACAAAGCCCCAACACACAGACACGTGTGGCCCACTGAAAATATACGTGAACGGTTCATCTACAGTTTTAGATGGTGAGCGTATCACTGGATGCGGAATCTATGTCGAGGACGCGCAGGGTCGCGCTTTAGAGGAGATTGCATTGAAATTGCCAGGACACTTAGGCGCGCAGGCAGCAGAGCTCGCGGCCATAGCTTACATAGTGGACCACCCCGATTCTTTCCCCAGCCCAGCGGACATATATTCGGACAGTCTATATGTCTGCAACAGTTTAACGGATTTTCTACCCCTGTGGAGGACACGAGGTTTTGTCTCCGCAGACGGGAAACCCCTTCCATCAGCCCCTTTACTCCGACACATCCTAGACAAAGCGAAGGATAGGACCTTTGGCATTATCAAAGTTAGAAGTCACCATAGGTCATCCCCCCCTGGAAATGTAAAAGCCGACGCACTGGCTAAGGCAGGTTCCAGGCGAGGACACTGGTGGACACCCCCAGCTAGCGCACCAGCTAGCGCCCCTGTCAGCGCAGTTCAAGTCTCACAGACGGACATTAAGGATTTAGCCGAGGCACAGAAGCAGGATAGAGATGTCAGGGAGATTTTTAAAGGACATTTTGCGCTACAGTACGATAAGTTCCGACACGCTCTGACCACACATGAGGGTGTGATCATCAAGGACCAGCTTTATGTGGTCCCGCAGCAGGATAGAAATCAAATGATTGCCTTGTTCCATGACGGTCATGGACATCAAGGGATCGACCCGACCACGAGGCACCTCAGGCAACTCTGTTGGTGGCCTAATTTAAGGACCGATGTTACCCATTACATCGAGAATTGCCTTATTTGCACCTAGAATAACCCGGAGAGGTATTCCAAAAAGGCACAGCTTCGGCATACTCGACCAGTTAATGGCCCCTGGCCAAACCTCCAGATCGACTTTACAGGACCATTGCCCCCTTGTAGGAATGGCTATAAATATGTTCTGGTTGTGATTGATAACTTTACCAAATGGGTAGAGGCATTCCCCTCAAGAACCAATACAGCTAAGACAGCTGCGAAGATCCTGACCCACCACATCTTCACGAGATGGGGTTTACCCAGAAGTATAGATTCGGACCAGGGATCTCACTTCACAGGACGTGTCATGAAGAGCGTCCTGACCATATTCGGCATTAAACAAAATTTTCACATTGCGTATCACCCACAGTCGAGCGGGATTGTAGAGCGTATGAATCGGACCCTAAAATCGACCCTGAGAAAAATGGTTCAGGAAAACAATTCTACATGGGATTCAGTGCTCCAATTCACACTCATGTTTATCCGAAACACGGTTTCAACATCCAGAGGTTTCACCCCACACACACTCATGACCGGACGCCCTATGAAAGGTACATAATTCCTTTTAGGACTGGACATGACTAGCCCCGAAGTGACGGCCCTCTTGCATGAGAAAGCTGTTAAAGACCTAGTTGAGACTGTGAGGTCTGCACAGATCGCAGCCGCAGTTCGAATAGGCAAACAGAGTAAACAGAGCACAGCTTGCTTTAACAAAAATGTACACACCACAGAATTTCAGGTTGGGCAACAGGTAATGCTGTCTGTGTATAACCCCAGCAGTTTTTGGCACCAAAATATTCCGGCCCTTACTCAATTTCGGACAAAATTAGCCCCTCAGTTTACAGGATAAAATACCCCAATGGAAACACAACCCTCCAGCCCCCACTGTAGCGACTGCGACCTCGACTCCAGTGACCCCATGGAAGTCACCTACATTAAATACCCAGACCCACCACCCGACCCCGACGACCCCGACAATGCCCCTTCAAGTTTAGACCCCACACTTTGGCTCAGGGACAATTCATGCAGACTTGTCCATAATGATGAAAGTGACCCCCGGTCACATAACTCTAAGATTGCATGCCTTATCCACACAAGGCTGTGGGATCCGGGAGAGCAGGACGACACGATGTCTGAATCCCGATACGGCAACCCCTTTGTGACCCTGTTCACAGAGGCAGAGGAAAAGTGAGGTGTCCAGATGATGTAAAATAGGAACCTCTTGAGGGAAGCGATATCCTTTCTGATGGAACCTGCACGTATGTTTTGTTTGTAAGTTTGTGTTTGTTTGTCTTTTAATGTTAATGGTTCAGTTGGAGGTTGGCCATATTTTTTCAGCTGAAAAGCTTGTGACCACCTCACATGCACATCTAAAATGTCTGGAGCCCAGCTCAACTTTTCACAAGGAGCATCTTGGCTCCACCCTTGTTTTTAGGTGCCCCTCTTTTCGGTGAATAGAGGCTGCAACCCCACGGTTAACACATTCTTGCCCGTTCATTTCAGGTTACTCAGGCAGTGGAGAAAGGGCACTGAGGACCCGCCCTGTCTGAGAACCCCCTTTGGTTAGCCAAGCTCGGATACGGCACAGCACGCCTTACCCAGGGATTCCGTCCAAATCTTACCCGTAGCGGCCCATACGCAACCCATTCGACCTTTTTGCTCCAAACTTTGTTTCATTTTTCTTTAGGTAGCCCTTAGGCCACCATCCCACATGTTATTTACACCCAGGAATATTCAGATGGTAAATTTGCAAAGTCTGCGAGACGGCTCGCAAGAGGAAAGTTGTTAGGTGTATTTCTGCTCCTAAATTCGCTTTTGAAAAAAAAATGAGGGGAGTCACAGGGAGTGACTTGGCCAGTCATTTAAGGGTCAATTGGAATGAGAGGACAGATACACTAACAGTACAGATATTAAACTGTGTATTGACAGATACTGTGCTTGATCCCATAGCTTTCGAATGTCGAAGGAGGGTTCACGGCAAGGATCGGCCATACAGAAGGGAGAGGACAAAGAGGACGAAGAGAAGACCATGATGGAAGCCTACCTATTAGTTTTAAACATTGTTGCATTTGTATATGTGGAAGCAAGTCACGTTTCCCCCACAACCCCCGCTGTTAATGTTTCCCTCACACCAACTTCCCCGTGCTCAGCTCTGATGAGCGAAGTTCAGACCTGGTGCACAAAATTCATGACATGGTACTCAATGTCGTATGTGATTGAATCACTGTTGGTGATTGCAATTCTCTGCATCATAGTACAGACCCTCAGGTTGAGGAAATGGAAAAGTAGAGCCTCCCGTTCCTGCCCCTCAACCATTTACGGAGTTCAATCCCCTATTTCCGGTTTTCACCAATCCCCCCAACCCCTTGATGCCTAGGAAATGAATAAAGCAATATGTGAATAAAGAAGATATTAATGTATTATATAGTTCTGAACTCGACTGCCGAGTCAGAAAGTGACATGCAAAGTGGTGTGAATGGATGAGATTTTTAGACTGTAATAACATGTTTAAAATGAGATAAGGATAGTAGTTGTGATAGGTAGAGGTTCCCGGTTATTGGTAATGCATGTCCCCTTTGACATAGCGCCAAGTAGAAAAGTGAGATAAAATTTTTCTTGCCATAGTTAAGGACAGAGTAGACGCCCAGGGACTTGCTAAGGTCAGGGAACCCAAAGAGGGCACCCAAAAGCACTCGAAGAAACATGCATAGGTGATACTTCACAACTTCTCGTGAGGATCACAAGGAGGGAATGTAGCCATCTAAGATGGACACTGGGCTACAAAATGGAGAACTGCTAAGACTGCAGGGAAAAACAGTCTTAGTGAGGACAAACAGCTTGCAGAAGACTGTTTTGCATTCTGCACGTACAGAAACCAGTTTTTGGCCAGGTGCCGAGTTTTAGCCAAAGGTGCAAATGGGAAACAGATCTGCATAGTAATGAGGTGATCCAGATCCTGACCCCAACAATAGAAACATTTAAGTATCAATGGATACTTTTCCATAGACGCCCAGACAGAATGACGCCAGAGCAACCAACACAAAGAGCCGTAGGGACCACACCACCCATGGAGGAACGACCCTCAGATTGGGGAGTTTGAAAGATATCGATTGGGAAAGACCCAATCGATACCTGGCAGGTAAAAGGACCGCCCCAAAGGGGCACGGACTTCTAGGACCTATAAGAGTAGGTCCCGCACAGTCTGTTTTGAGCTCCGGCCCAGACCTGTTACATCGTATCCTGACTCCAGTTTCATCACCGGCCGTTGAGCATCAGCCATCAAACTGTAAGTGCCAACACAACGATCGCTACGTGATCCAGACCTCGCTAGCCCTTGACAACTTTGTGAATCAGAAAGTTGCAGACCAAGAATGGGACGAAGGCCTTGCTCCCTGACCTTGCCTGTTCCTGTCTAGATAAGTATTTAGTTGTTTAGTATTAGAAGTAAGTTAGTCTCTTTAGCGTATGCATGTGTATTTATTATATTTGTTATAATAAACACCAATTGTTTGGACTTATTAATCGGTGTATAGATTTATTACTTTGAACCTGGCCTTGATATACTTGTGACGTGTCTCAATATGGCACCTGGTGACTCCGAGCATAATTACACATACAGAGCCATAGTAGTATTAAGCACACGGCCTTTAAATAGAGGCGTGTTAATCACACTCCAGTAAAACGAGCAACAGTAGGGGCTGTTCACAGTGTGGGGGAATTGGACAGGGTGGGGTCTATTCACAGGGAGGGGAATTAGTCAGGGTAGGCGCTGTTCACGGGCAGGGGGATTAGTCAGGGTGCGGGCTGTTCACTGGGAGGGGAATTAGTCAGTGTGGGGGCTGTTCACAGAGAGGGGAATTAGTCAGTTTTGGGGCTGTTTACTGGCAGGGGAATTAGCCAACGTGGGAGTTGTTCACTGTCAGGGGAATTAGTCAGGGTGGGGGCCGTTCACTGTGAGGGGGAATTTGTCCGGGTAGGGGCTGCTCACTGGGAGGGGGCATTAGTCAGGAAAGGGACTGTTCACTGGCAGGGGAATTAGTCAGAGTCGGGCTGTTCACCTGCGGGGTAATGAGTCAGGGACGGAGTTGCTCACAGGGGAATGAGAATTAGTCAGTGCAGGGGCTGATCACAGTGGATGGGAATTAGTCATCGGATGGTACGTTCACAGGCAGGAGGAAATTAACTCTGTTATGAGCTGTTCACACGGAGGAGGCAAGAACCACCATCTTGGTCAATTAGACAGGGTGGGGGCTGGTAACTGGGAAGCAGGATTAGTCATGGCACCGAGTAGTCACAGACACGGGGAATTAGTCAGTCAGGGATCCGTCACAGTGAAACGGATATTAGTCATGGTATTGTCTGCAATCAGTGATCATAGAATAAATACACAGTGTAGAAGGAGGTCATACGGCGCATGGAGTCTCCGCCAGCTCTTCTAAATAGCACCCTACTTACGCTCAGACCTCCACCATATCCGCGGAACCCAGGTATCCACCTAAACGACATGGGAATAAAAAAGGATGAGGTCCTAAAAGCAGAATGCAGGGAATTAGGATGGAAGTTAAGAAATAGGACCTCAAAAGTAGTGATATCTGCATTACCACCGGTGCCACGTGCTAATCAGAGTAGAAACAACAGGAGAAAACAGGACGAAGTACGTGGCTGGAGATATGGTTTCAGGGTGATGGCTTCAGATTTCTGGGACAATGGGACTGGTTTGGGGGGGCGGTGGGACCTGCACAAACTGGATGTGTTGTACCTGTGCAGGACTGCGACTGATATCCGAGGGGGCTAATTGCTAGAGTGGTTGGAGAGGGATTTAGCTAATATTGTCAGGGGGATTGGAAGCTATTCAAGGAGACAGAGAAGAGGGAGCACGGAAAGAAGC